>NW_027189206.1:220000-520000 GCF_040958095.1 Procambarus clarkii | reverse complement strand
ATAATTGTGAAGACGTAATTTTGGAGGGAAGAGCAGGCTCAATCTCTTGAAGGAGATTATCGTCACAACTCTCCCCCGAAGCCTGCGGTTCTGGAAGAAGTACGTCGTTATGTGGTGGAGTAATGGATGGAGTTGCTTCTACTTCATAAACTCTGGAGAGGTCATGGGCTAAGATGTTGTCAGACTCTTGGTATAGCGTGTCTCCAGGTTGAATTTCTGCAGTTAACAAGCCCATAGTAGAAGACGTTGAGATGAGAAGTGGGCGTGCTGCAGGAGGTGTAGGGTGGTGTGGTCCGTATTGATGGTGGACCGAGCACTTTTCAGGTGTGGAGTGAAGTGCTGAAGCTTCAGGATGAGGAAGAGTAGCTCCTTGCCAATTGTTCCATCGTTCCTTGTAGCAGTAGTCGCTGACAGGTGTATTCTTCTCGCCTCGTTGCTGCATCACGACACCACCATCGTCGGTACCATTGGCGTCGACATGGAGGATGTAGGGCTTATCTGACGAGGTGAGAGTGGAATTAGAAGAGGGCATAGGAGCACGAGTATTATCCTGAAAGCATTTGGGAAGATCATTAAGGATTTTGGAATTAGAAAGCGCCGACTCCTTGTCAGTGCTTTCGGGAGAAGAAGCTGGGATGGTCTCACTGTGGATGTAGGGTTCTGTGAAGGTAGAACAATTAATCAAGACAGTGGGAGGAGTACCATTATATTGCTTCAGGAGGTTGACGTGGCACAGCTGGGTCTTCCGCCGCCTATCTGGAGTCTCTATGACGTATGTGTTGTTGCTTCTGCACTCTTTGACGCAGTAGGGTCCTGAAAATTTGTTTTGTAAAGGTGAACCTGGGATAGGGAAATAAGCAAGGACGAAGTCTCCCGGCTTGAATTTTCTTACTTTGCTGGTCTGGTCGTAATGAGTCTTCATTCTCACCTGGGCTTTCAATAGATTATCATGGGCAAAGCGGTGGACTCTCTCTAGAATGTGCTGAAGGTTTTGAAGAAACTGGGGCACATTCTGATGCTCACTGAAGGTGGCATCTCTGAGAGAGTCTTTGAAAGCCTTAAGGGGAGTACGGCACTTACGGCCGTAGAGCATCTCATAAGGAGATACTCCTAGGGACTCATTGGGGAGACTTCTGAAAATACACATTATTAGGTCAATCTGCTTATCCCAATCCTTTGAGGTTTCACTACAAAACTTTTTCAAGAGTGCTTTGATGGTCTGATGACTACGTTCAAGAGAACCCTGTGAAGCAGGATGATAGGGGCTGGACAATACCTGTTTGATGTTGAACTCCTCCAGTGTTCTTTTGAAGAGATCACTGGTGAAGTTGGTGCCACAGTCACTTTGAATCTCCCTGGGAAATCCGTATTGAGTGAAGATCTTCAGTAGATGTTTGATAACCGTAGCAGCCGTGATGTTCTTCACTGGAACTGCTATGGGAAATCTGGTGGTAGGACACAGGATGGTTAGGATGTAGGCGTTACCTGAACTGGTCCGAGGTAAAGGACCAACACAGTCTATTATGAGTCTGTGGAAAGGTTCCGCAGGCACCTGTATGGGAATCAGTGGTGCTCTGGGAATGGAGACGTTCGGTTTGCCTGCCATCTGACATGTATGACACTGTTTTACGTACTGTTTGACGTTATTTACCATACCTGGCCAGTAGTAGTCTTGACGAATCCCATGGTAAGTCTTGTTGAAGCCGTAGTGGGAGAATGATCCGTGGGCCAGGTGTAGAATAGTGGGCCGCAGGCTGGTGGGAATCACAAGTTGTTCGGTGTTGGCCCAATCGTCCTCCTCCTTCAGTTTACTGGGTCTATATCGGCGGTAGAGCAAGTCGTTCTCTAGGAAGAACCCAGGAATACTGTCGGGTTGAGTCTCAGCCTGGAAAAACAATGGTGTTAAAGTAAGATCTTCCCTCTGCAACTTACGGAACTCCAACTTGGTCAGATGCGGGGGTAGTTTCTGAGGGTCTTGAGGGACAGCGGTAGCAGTAGAGTCAGCTGGCTGTGGACGTGCGGCTTGTGCACGGGTGGTCACGAGAACCGGAGGAGAAACTTCACTCTCTTGAACCTCTGCTGGAACATACTCAAGAATAGGGTTACTTGGCACAGAGTTACACACCTGGGGTTTGTCCATGACGATCAGGTTGGTTGGTTGCAGGTCTTCTGCCAAGTCGTTGCCTAGGAGAAGTTGCACTCCAGGCATGGGAAAAGGCTTTTCCCTGACGGCGACTTGGACTTCCCCGTTCACGTAGGGACAATCCAGGTGGACTCTGGCGAGAGGGTATGGAGTAGTAGCAGTGAGGTCAGTGATGAAGACCGTTTCCCCGGTGTAGACTATGTTGGGCACAGCCGACTTCAAGATGATCGATTGTAGAGCCGCTGTGTCCCTCAAGATCTTCAATTTGAAACGTCCCTCCGGATTTGAACCGTTGGCAGAGACAGTTCCAGTATACAGGTGGTTACTGAAAAGAGAAAGATCATTAACATCAACACCAACATTCATCACAGGCTTACCGGACTTAGGAGGAGTTGGTTTGGGTCGTTGTTGGTCAGTGGATCCCTTGTATTGAGACTTACCACACTTGTCTATGGTATGTCCATAGAGTCTACAATACTTGCAGTACAGTTGTGAACCAGCTTGATCGGGGCTCACCTTCTCGTAACTGTACCACGACTTCTTACTGGAGGATGGTTCAGGTGTCAGCCGGTGGATGAGGCTGTAAGTGTCAGCCGACTTAGCACACTTCAGGTAGTCGGTTTCTTCTTTATCTGCTAAGTAGAGGCGGACAGGAGGCGGCACACGTCTCAAGAATTCTTCAACAAGCATCAGGTTGACGAGTTCTGTAAAAGTAGAGACATGTGCTGCTTCCAGCCATTTCATGAAATACCTCCGTTTCGTGTTAGCAAACTCGAGGAAGGTAGTGGTACTTGCCTTCAGGTGGTCACGGAATTTCCTTCTATAACTTTCGGTGGAAAGTAGGTAGGCGTCTAACACTGCTTGTTTCAGAGTGTAGTAGTCATTCTCAGACGCCAAAGTACTGAGTGTGACTGCAGCTCTACCTGTAAGATGGACTCTGAGAAGTGTTGCCCATTGGTCGACAGGCCAACTGAGTTGATTAGCGAGGGTTTCAAAGGTGGTAAAGAACACATCAACTTCTGCTTCTACAAAGGATGGCATTAACTTACTTGCATGTGATATATTAAAACTGACGGGAAGATTGGCAGTAGCTTGTTGGCGTTGAGTGAAGTGTGAAGTTTCCAAGGAGATTTCGCGTTGACGACACTCTAGAGCCAGAGTCGCTTGTTGCTTGTCATGTTCGCGTTGCATCTCCAACTCGCGTCGTTTGGTTTCAAGCTGTACTCGTTCCCGCTCCTGGAGTAGTGCAACCTCACGTTCTTGTTCGTCTCTCCTCAAGGCAGCTTCACGTTCTCTGAGGGTGATTTCTCGTTCTTGTTCTTCCCTCCTCAAAGCAGCTTCGCGTTCTTGTTCGTCTCTCCTCAAAGCGGCTTCGCGTTCGTGTTCTTCCCTTCGTATGGCAGCTGCTTCTCTTTGCTGCTCACGTTCAATCTTGGCCAGCTCTAGTTTAAGTTTCATCGTTGCCAAGTCAGTTTTCTCTGCAATATAGTAAGTTTCATGAGTTTCAGAGTCTATCTTACCTTGCTCTAAATAGTAATCCAGCAACAGGTTGTGTAGGTCATTTTTGTTGGCTTGGTAGGGAACTTCTAGTTGATACTCATGTGCAAGAGTTTGTAGTTCAGTCCTCTTGGCACGACTCAAAGTCCCTATTTCACCTGCTGGATTTGCACGGAAAGTTTGGAGACGAAACATGGTGAAATTAGCAAATAAAGGTACACGAATGTTCAATAATGAAATGTCAGAAACAGGACAACGTGGCAACTGGTACCTATCCTGTGTGATCTTTAACAATTAACGTTAAGTGAAAGATATTAAATGATTAAATTAAATCAAGGGCGCAGGAAATCTTGTACCCGGTACTCATGTAAGAGAATAAGGGCAAGAAAATCCTACTAACAAATGAAACAAAGTTTCGAAAACAAATGAAACAGTTAAATGCTTCAAGAGTAAAATTGGTAGTCCAAGGATGTAGGCATACCTTGCCAAGTCTCTATAGGACATAAAGCAAGTTTTTCCTACTGAATTTAATATGATACTTACAGAATTAGCGAACTTTTGTGCTCTGAAAAAATAAGCTAATTCCCTACCGTTGTATGTATCATCATCTCTGACTGACGTGTAGGGGTGCGAGGTGTCAACTTGTGACGAGAACTGCTGCTGAGGTCCCAATTCAGCAACTAAAGTTCGAGCTAGAGGAACTATGGCCCTCTTTGTCCTCCTACAGTCAGATTGCAGAAGATTGGGTACTCTTGACCCGGGGCAGACCACAGTACCAGGGTACCAATATGATGATCTGTCAGAATGAGAAATATTCAAGGGACATAGATGGTAAATACGAGTAATAACAAGGAGGGAGAGATGACCAATTAAGAGTATGACTGCGGCCTACAGTCACCACGTAATCCAAAGTTGTCTCACCTTCACTATATGTTACTCTCGTAATGCACAATACACCGCACCTTATAAAAAATGAAATTGAATGAAAAATAGTAAAGCTACGTTAACAGAGTTAAATACGCTTACCATAAATTACCACTTGGCACCAGTACCTGAGTGAAGCTCCCGGACAGGCCCCCATATAACTTGTGACGGTAACGCGTTGGTGTTCGGCTGTTTAAGGCTAGGGGTATGGCCTCGTCACATAGTTATAAAAAAAAATAGAAAAACTGGAACTTCGTCTGTGGTAAGGTAAGGAGAAGACACACAAAACACAAGTAAACTTTAACAATGAAATTTTAATTACGTTAAATAAATCAAAACATGAAAATAATGCACAAACAAATATGTATAATAAAATCAATCAATCAAAATAATAAGAATACTTAAATGACACAATGAAAAGTTACGTTAAGGCAAAATAACAAGAAGTGCAATACAACAGTTAAGTGGGAGGTGCTGGAATATTGGCTTAAAGCCACCACCTCTCTCAGTACACGCTAACGTCTAGCTGGGAGGAGTGCTGGCTACGAAAGCACGGAACATTCTGAGGACTGATGTTGGGGCGACCCCAGACATCAGGTAGTATTGGGGGCGAGTGCAGGTGCAGCCAGACCGGCGACCAATCAGCGGAGCCGTAGCGATCAACGGGTAGTTTGGTGGTTGGAGTTCGAACAGGTGGCTGGTTGCATACGTTTCTGCTCACCCTGGCAAGCCTTGCTGGTGCTGGTGTTGTTGTCGTTGTTGGACATTTCTTCCATAGTCTTTTTATATAATTGTGAAGACGTAATTTTGGAGGGAAGAGCAGGCTCAATCTCTTGAAGGAGATTATCGTCACACTTTATAACCAGCTAAGTTGTTGAGCTGGGTATAGTCTTTACTTAGCCAAGTTTCTGTTAAAATGATGAATGATAATTTAGTACTTAGTGCTGTGAGTAGTGCATTTATATCATCAAAATGTTTACCAAGTGACCTAACATTTGGGTTGTAAACTGATAAGCAGGTGTTATTTAGGAGTTTGTTTTTTGCAAGATTTGCTGTGTAATACCTGCAATAATGATGATCAATGTGCTGATTTGTGTGGATATGGGACAGATTTCGATCAGGATCAATATCAGTAAGCATATAGATACAATAATGTCACGATACAATAAGATAAGCAGGAATACAGGAACAGTTAAATACTAAATCTGCTGTAAATAGAAAGTAATTATAGCAAAACACAACAATAAACGTAGGTACACAAAAAATAGAAACAATTAGAAGTAGAGTAAAGATCCCCGTAGATAGCCAGGAAGGATACAGTAGTTAGGTTAAGAGAGAAGAAAAAATCAGTAGACTGACAAGAATAATATGTAGCAAAAAATAATGACATAATAATCGTAAAGTAAAAATAATCTTAAAAATAAATTATTTAATATAGCTTAGTTGTGAGCCTATAATTAGTACGAACTTAGAACTTACGTACGAACTACGTTTTTAAGAAAAAAAAATGAGCTCAATAATTAATTACAATAAATGATGTATAAATCAAATTACAATTAAATATAAAAATTTAAAAAATAAATTAAAATAACAGGGTAAGATTATATTTATGAGCAAGATTTTACTAAGACACTGAGGTAGATGCTTACATAAATGCTAAGTCTGCTATAATTAGAGAATTATTATAGTAAAACACAACAATAAATGCAAGTATACAAAAAATGGAACAATTAGAAGTAGAATAAAGAACACTAGATAGCCATGAAAGATACACAAGTTTGGTGGAGAAAACAAAAAATCACTGGAGACATTTTACTCAATTTTATATTGACTGTTTATACTTTCTCTGACTGACTGACACTGTTTATATTTTCTCAACACATTTTATACTTTAATCTCAATTAGTATTAAGTTTTAGTCTTTAGTGTTTTCCTGCCCGAAACTCTTTGCGTAATAGTGGCTTTAGGCATTGTATGTACTAGCTCTATTTATAAATTCATCAATATTTGTATCACACCCTGTATATGTACTTTATCTGAATAAACATTTGAATTTGATTTTTTTAAATTTTTTGAATTTTGAACAACAACAACATAGACCTGACGATTAAATGCGACCTCACCACACAATACAAAAAAACATTTATTGAATAAAAATTTTACCACTTCAAGATGAAGATTTACCACTTCAGTTTTTCAAGATGAAGACGAATTTTATTTGCTATTATAGATTCGAGTAACTTTCCCACAATAGACGTTAGGCTAATTGGTCGATAGTTAGATGCAAGTGATCTATCTCCTTTCTTAAAAACTGGTATCACATTAGCAACTTTCCAAAACTCTGGCACTCTGCCTGACTCTATTGATTTATTAAATATGGTTGACAGTGGGTCACAAAGCGCCTCTTTGCATTCTTTAAGCACCCTGGCAAACACTTCATCCGGCCCTGGGGATTTGTTTGGTTTGAGTTTTACTATTTGTTTAAGAACATCCTCCCTGGTAACTGTTAAACTCGTCAACGTGTCCTCGTCCCCACCCACATAGACTTTTTCGGCTGAATGCATATTGTTAAGTTCCTCTTTAGTAAATACAGATACAAAATATTTATTAAAAATACTACTCATCTCTTCATCACTATCTGTTATTTGACCTGTCTCAGTTTTTAATGGACCTATCCTTTCCCTAGTCTTAGTACGATATAACTGGAAAAACCCTTTAGGATTTGTCTTTGCTTGCCCTGCTATGCGAACTTCATAGTTTCTTTTTGCTTTCCATATCTCTTTTTTAACATTTCTAACCAGTTGTACGAATTCCTGTTCTAAAGTGACCTCCCCATTTTTAATCCTTTTTTACCAAGCTCTCTTTTTACCTATAAGGTTCTTCAAATTCTCTGTTATCCACTTTGGGTCATTAGTATTCGATCTATTCAATTTGTATGGTATACTACATTCCTGTGCTTTGTTTAGAATATTCTTAAATAAGTTATATATTGAATCCACATCGAAATCCCCATTTACGTCACCTATCGCTGGGTTCATGTCTCGCTCCAAGATCGGCCCACACCCCATACCCAAGACTTTCCAATCAATTTGACCCAAAAAATTTCTTAGGCTATTAAAATCAGCTTTTCGAAAATCTGGCACTTTAACAGAATTTTCTCCTACATGTCTATTCCATTCTATGCTAAATCTGATTTCTTTGTGATCACTGTTCCCTATCTCACTCCCTATTTCGATGTCATTAATTTGTGTTTCCCTGTTAGTTAACACTAAATCTAAAATATTATTTTCCCGTGTTGGTTCCTTAATGTGTTGCGTAAGAAAGCAATCGTCAATTAATTCTAGAAAATCTTCTGCTTCACTATTCCCTGTTTTGTTCAACCAGTTTATTCCACTAAAATTAAAGTCACCCATGACATAAATACTGTTAGAACTAGATGCCCTAGATATTTCATCCCACAGATGCTTTGCTTCCATTCTGTCTAAATTTGGTGGCCTATATATAACTCCTATTATAATATTATTTGCTTTTTCGTTTAATTCTATCCAAATAGTTTCTGTGTGTGGCTCAGTTTTGATTCCCTCTTTGAGACTACATTTCAAATTGTCCCTAACATATATGGCTACTCCACCTCCTCGTCTAATATATCTATCTGTGTGAAATAGTTTAAATCCATTTATTTGATATTCAGCTAATAGTTCTCTATTTTCTACATTCATCCACGTTTCGGTAAGTGCAATAATATCTATTTTTTCTGTGCAGACAAGAGCATTTAATTCGTTAATTTTATTTCTTAGACTTCTACTGTTAGTGTAATATACCCTAAGTGAATTGTTATTTTGAGGCCCTTCTCTTTCCCTGATCATTTTGCCAATTCCTTTCTCCCACAAACACATACTTTTATTATCTCCTTCCTCCAAATCAATTCCCATACCTCTATCTTCTGACAGTTTAAACCCAAACAAACACCTCTAACCACTTCTTCCAACGAGATCGCAACAACAACAACCCCAGCTCTCGATAGATGCACCCCATCACGAGCATACATTTCATTTCTTCCATAGAAGTATTCCCAGTTGTCTATGAAAGATATTGCATTTGATTTGCAATATCTTTCCAGCCGTCAATTGACACCAAGTGCCCTTGACATCCATTCATTTCCCACTCCCTTTCTTGGAAGAATGCCATATATGATCGGGATTCCTCTCTTGTTCCTAACTACTTCAATGGCTGTCCTGAATCTCTGTATTAGTTCCTCACTCCTAACTCGTCCAACATCATTACTCCCTGCACTAATACATATAATGGGTTTGTTTCCATTTCACATGAAAGACTAATTAAAAAAATAGAAGCTCATGGTATTGGGGGTGCTATATTAACTTGGATTAGGGCATGGCTATTCCAAAGGAAACAGAGAGTTAGTATAAATGGGGTTAAGTCAGAGTGGGATAATGTTGTTAGTGGAGTACCTCAGAGCTCTGTCCTGGGACCTCTGTTGTTTATAATATATATAAATGATTTAGATTCTGGTTTGAGTAGCAACATTTGCAAATTTGCCGATGATACGAAAATCGGTAGGGAAATTAATTCGGAGGAGGACTCACTATCACTTCAAGTTGATCTAGATAGGGTTTTGAAATGGTCAAAGGATTGGCAAATGCAGTTTAATGCTGATAAATGTAAAGTTCTGAGGCTAGGTAATGATGATAGAGTTACAAGATACGAGCTAGATGGTGTTGAGATTGCGAAGTCGGATTGCGAAAGGGATCTGGGAGTTATGATTAGTAAGAATTTAAAACAAAAGGATCAATGTTCGTAACAAGGCGAATAGGACACTAGGATTTATTAATCGAAGCGTTAGTAACAAGACACTTGGTGTGGTTCTTAAGCTATATCTTGCTCTGGTTAGGCCCCATTTAGATTATGCAGTTCAGTTTTGGTCGCCGTATTATAGAATGGATATAAATTCACTTGAACGTGTCCAACGTAGGATGACTGAGTTAATTCCCCAAATTAGAAATCTTTCATATGAAGAAAGATTAACAAAGCTTAAGTTGCATTCACTGGAAAGGCGAAGAGTTAGGGGTGACATGATAGAGGTTTACAAGTGGATGAATGGACATAACAGGGGGGATATTAATAGGGTATTAAAAATATCAACACAAGACAGAACACGAAACAATGGATATAAATTGGATAAGTTTAGATTTAGGAAAGACTTGGGGTAAATACTGGTTCAGTAACAGGGTTGTTGATTTGTGGAACCAATTGCCGCGTAACGTGGTGGAGGTGGTGTCCCTCGATTGTTTCAAGCGAGGGTTGGACAAGTATATGAGTGGGATTGGGTGGTTATAGAATAAGAGCTACCTCGTATGGGCCAATAGGCCTTCTGCAGTTACCTTTGTTCTTATGTTCTTATGTATGTTGGGTATGGGGTGTGGGCCGGTCTTGGAGCGAGACATGAACCCAGCGATAGGTGACTTAAATGGGGATTTCGATGTGGATTCAATATATAACTTATTTAAGAATATTCTAAACAAAGCACAGGAACGTAGTATACCATACAAATTGAATAGATCGTATACTAATGACCCAAAGTGGATAACAAAGAATTTGAAGAACCTTATAGGTAAAAAGAGAGCTTGGTACAAAAGGATTAAAAATGGGGAGGTCACTTTAGAACAGGAATTCGTACAACTGGTTAGAAATGTTAAAAATGAGATAAGGAAAGCAAAAAGAAACTATGAAGTTCGCATAGCAGGGCAAGCAAAGACAAACCCTGAAGGGTTTTTTTCAGTTATATCGTACTAAGACTAGGGAAAGGATAGGTCCATTAAAAACTGAGACAGGTCAACACATTAAGGAACCAACACGGGAAAATAATATTTTAGATTTAGTGTTAACTAACAGGGAAACGCAAATTAATGACATCGAAATAGGGAGTGAGCTAGGGAGCAGTGATCACAAAGAAATCAGATTTAGCATAGAATGGAATAGACCAGTAGGAGAAAATTCTGTTAAAGTGCCAGATTTTCGAAAAGCTGATTTTAATAGCCTAAGAAATTTTTTGGGTCAAATTGATTGGAAAGGCTTGGGTATGGGGTGTGGGCCGGTCTTGGAGCAAGACATGAACCCAGCGATAGGTGACTTAAATGGGGATTTCGATGTGGATTCAATATATAACTTATTTAAGAATATTCTAAACAAAGCACAGGAACGTAGTATACCATACAAATTGAATAGATCGTATACTAATGACCCAAAGTGGATAACAAAGAATTTGAAGAACCTTATAGGTAAAAAGAGAGCTTGGTACAAAAGGATTAAAAATGGGGAGGTCACTTTAGAACAGGAATTCGTACAACTGGTTAGAAATGTTAAAAAAGAGATAAGGAAAGCAAAAAGAAACTATGAAGTTCGCATAGCAGGGCAAGCAAAGACAAATCCTAAAGGGCTTTTTCAGTTATATCGTACTAAGACTAGGGAAAGGATAGGTCCATTAAAAACTGAGACAGGTCAAATAACAAATAGTGATGAAGAGATGAGTAGTATTTTTAATAAATATTTTGTATCTGTATTTACTAAAGAGGAACTTAACAATATGCCTTCAGCCGAACAAGTCTATGTGGGTGGGGACGAGGACAGGTTGACGAGTTTAGCAGTTACCAGGGAGGATGTTCTTAAACAAATAGTAAAACTCAAACCAAACAAATCCCCAGGGCCGGATGAAGTGTTTGCTAGGGTGCTTAAAGAATGCAAAGAGGAGCTTTGTGACCCACTGTCAACCATATTTAATAAATCAATAGAGTCAGGCAGAGTGCCAGAGTTTTGGAAAGTTGCTAATGTGATACCAGTTTTTAAGAAAGGAGATAGATCACTTGCGTCTAACTATCGACCAATTAGCCTAACGTCTATTGTGGGAAAGTTACTCGAATCTATAATAGCAAATAAAATTCGTCTTCATCTTGAAAAACATAAATTAATAATTGAGTCGCAACATGGTTTTATAAATGGCCGTTCATGTTTAACAAATTTGTTATCTTTTTATTCTAGCATTGTTGAGGCAGTTGATAGTGGTAAGGATTGCGATGTTGTATACCTTGACTTTAGCAAAGCTTTTGATACAGTGCCACATGAAAGACTGATTAAAAAAATAGAGTCTCATGGTATTGGGGGTGCTATATTAAGCTGGATTAGGGCATGGCTATACCAAAGGAAACAGAGAGTTAGTATAAATGGAATCAAGTCAGAGTGGGAAAATGTTGTAAGTGGAGTGCCTCAAGGCTCTGTCCTGGGACCTCTGTTGTTTATAATATATATAAATGATTTAGATTCAGGTTTGAGTAGCAACATTTGCAAATTTGCCGATGATACGAAAATCGGTAGGGAAATTAATTCGGAGGAGGACTCACTATCACTTCAAGTTGATCTAGATAGGGTTTTGAAATGGTCAAAGGATTGGCAGATGCAGTTTAATGCTGATAAATGTAAAGTTCTGAGGTTAGGTAATGATGATAGAGTTACTAGATACGAGCTAGATGGTGTTGTGATTGCGAAGTCGGATTGCGAAAGAGATCTGGGAGTTATGATTAGTAAGAATTTAAAACAAAAGGATCAATGCATAAATGTTCGTAATAAGGCAAATCGGACACTTGGATTTATTAATCGCAGCGTTAGTAACAAGACACCTGGTGTGGTTCTCAAGCTATATCTTGCTCTAGTTAGGCCCCATTTAGATTATGCAGTTCAGTTTTGGTCGCCATATTATAGAATGGATATAAATTCACTTGAACGTGTCCAGCGTAGGATGACTAAGTTAATTCCCCAAATTAGAAATCTTTCATATGAAGAAAGATTGACAAAGCTTAAGTTGCATTCACTGGAAAGGCGAAGAGTTAGGGGTGACATGATAGAGGTTTACAAGTGGATGAATGGACATAACCGGGGGGATATTAATAGGGTATTAAAAGTATCAACACAGGACAGAACACGAAACAATGGATATAAATTCTTTCATCATAGCAATATGGAAGTTGTAGTGAAGGACCTGGTGACTCTAGTGGGAGCCCTGAGGACAGAGTTGGACTCTCTGCGGGAGGAGGTGCGTCAGCTTAAAAAACAACGAGAAGTAACGAAGGAGGAGACCAGCAGTAAAGGGACCTCGTCTTGGAGAGTTGCGAAAGACAGGGGCCTTAAGAAGACTTTGATAAAGCCGCCTTCAAACGCCATAGCAACTTCAAATTCATTTGACGTTTTGGAGGACGAGTGCTGTGGAGAGACTGTGGATCGCGCAAAAGGGAAAGCAACGAAGAGAAAGGAAGCGCAGGCCCCTCAGAAAGTAAAGGAAGTACCTAAGCAAACATTAGTTGTGGGAGATTCCCAGATAAGGTATTTGGATAGAACGTTTTGTGCTAGAGATAGGGGGAACAGGTTAAGGGTTTGCTATCCCGGAGCTGGCATTGGTGATATTATAAACAACATGAATGATATTATGGCTGGTAATGGGAACAATCCCATTATTTGCATTAGCGTGGGAGGAAATGATGTTGGTCGAGTCAGGAGTGAGGAACTGATTCAGAGGTATAAAACAGCCATAGAGTTAGTTAGGAGCAAGGGAGGAATCCCGATCATATGTGGCATTCTTCCAAGAAAGGGAGTGGGAAATGAATGGATATCGAGGGCACTTGGTGTCAATTGCCGGCTGGAAAGATATTGCAAATCAAATGCAATATCTTTCATAGACAACTGGGAACACTTCTATGGAAGAAATGAAATGTATGCTCGTGATGGGGTGCATCTATCGAGAGCTGGGGTTGTTGCTGTTGCGAACTCGCTAGAAGAAGTGGTTAGAGGTGTTTGTTTGGGTTTAAACTGTTAGTAGATAGAGGTATGGGAATTGATTTGGAGGAAGGAGGTAATAAAAGTATGTGTTTGTGGGAGAAAGGAATTGGCAAAACGATCAGGGAAAGAGAAGGTCCGCAAAATAACAATTCACTTAGGGTATATTACACTAACAGTAGAAGTCTAAGAAATAAAATTAACGAATTAAATGCTCTTGTCTGCACAGAAAAAATAGATATTATTGCACTTACCGAAACGTGGATGAATGTAGAAAATAGAGAACTATTAGCTGAATATCAAATATATGGATTTAAACTATTTCACACAGATAGATATATTAGACGAGGAGGTGGAGTAGCCATATATGTTAGGGACAATTTGAAATGTAGTCTCAAAGAGGGAATCAAAACAGAGCCACACACAGAAACTATTTGGATTGAATTAAACGAAAAAGCTAATAATATTATAATAGGAGTAATATATAGGCCACCAAATTTAGACAGAATGGAAGCAAAGCATCTATGGGATGAAATATCTAGAGCATCTAGATCTAACAGTATTTATGTCATGGGTGACTTTAATTTTAGCGGAATAAACTGGTTGAACAAAACAGGGAATAGTGAAGCAGAAGATTTTCTAGAATTAATTGACGATTGCTTTCTTACGCAACACATTAAGGAACCAACACGGGAAAATAATATTTTAGATTTAGTGTTAACTAACAGGGAAACGCAAATTAATGACATCGAAATAGGGAGTGAGCTAGGGAGCAGTGATCACAAAGAAATCAGATTTAGCATAGAATGGAATAGACCAGTAGGAGAAAATTCTGTTAAAGTGCCAGATTTTCGAAAAGCTGATTTTAATAGCCTAAGAAATTTTTTGGGTCAAATTGATTGGAAAGGCTTGGGTATGGGGTGTGGGCCGGTCTTGGAGCGAGACATGAACCCAGCGATAGGTGACTTAAATGGGGATTTCGATGTGGATTCAATATATAACTTATTTAAGAATATTCTAAACAAAGCACAGGAACGTAGTATACCATACAAATTGAATAGATCGTATACTAATGACCCAAAGTGGATAACAAAGAATTTGAAGAACCTTATAGGTAAAAAGAGAGCTTGGTACAAAAGGATTAAAAATGGGGAGGTCACTTTAGAACAGGAATTCGTACAACTGGTTAGCAATGTTAAAAAAGAGATAAGGAAAGCAAAAAGAAACTATGAAGTTCGCATAGCAGGGCAAGCAAAGACAAATCCTAAAGGGTTTTTTCAGTTATATCGTACTAAGACTAGGGAAAGGATAGGTCCATTAAAAACTGAGACAGGTCAAAAAACAGATAGTGATGAAGAGATGAGTAGTATTTTTAATAAATATTTTGTATCTGTATTTACTAAAGAGGAACTTAACAATATGCCTTCAGCCGAACAAGTCTATGTGGGTGGGGACGAGGACAGGTTGACGAGTTTAGCAGTTACCAGGGAGGATGTTCTTAAACAAATAGTAAAACTCAAACCAAACAAATCCCCAGGGCCGGATGAAGTGTTTGCTAGGGTGCTTAAAGAATGCAAAGAGGAGCTTTGTGACCCACTGTCAACCATATTTAATAAATCAATAGAGTCAGGCAGAGTGCCAGAGTTTTGGAAAGTTGCTAATGTGATACCAGTTTTTAAGAAAGGAGATAGATCACTTGCGTCTAACTATCGACCAATTAGCCTAACGTCTATTGTGGGAAAGTTACTCGAATCTATAATAGCAAATAAAATTCGTCTTCATCTTGAAAAACATAAATTAATAATTGAGTCGCAACATGGTTTTATAAATGGCCGTTCATGTTTAACAAATTTGTTATCTTTTTATTCTAGCATTGTTGAGGCAGTTGATAGTGGTAAGGATTGCGATGTTGTATACCTTGACTTTAGCAAAGCTTTTGATACAGTGCCACATGAAAGACTGATTAAAAAAATAGAGTCTCATGGTATTGGGGGTGCTATATTAAGCTGGATTAGGGCATGGCTATACCAAAGGAAACAGAGAGTTAGTATAAATGGAATCAAGTCAGAGTGGGAAAATGTTGTAAGTGGAGTGCCTCAAGGCTCTGTCCTGGGACCTCTGTTGTTTATAATATATATAAATGATTTAGATTCAGGTTTGAGTAGCAACATTTGCAAATTTGCCGATGATACGAAAATCGGTAGGGAAATTAATTCGGAGGAGGACTCACTATCACTTCAAGTTGATCTAGATAGGGTTTTGAAATGGTCAAAGGATTGGCAGATGCAGTTTAATGCTGATAAATGTAAAGTTCTGAGGTTAGGTAATGATGATAGAGTTACAAGATACGAGCTAGATGGTGTTGTGATTGCGAAGTCGGATTGCGAAAGGGATCTGGGAGTTATGATTAGTAAGAATTTAAAACAAAAGGATCAATGCATAAATGTTCGTAATAAGGCAAATCGGACACTTGGATTTATTAATCGCAGCGTTAGTAACAAGACACCTGGTGTGGTTCTCAAGCTATATCTTGCTCTAGTTAGGCCCCATTTAGATTATGCAGTTCAGTTTTGGTCGCCATATTATAGAATGGATATAAATTCACTTGAACGTGTCCAGCGTAGGATGACTAAGTTAATTCCCCAAATTAGAAATCTTTCATATGAAGAAAGATTAACAAAGCTTAAGTTGCATTCACTGGAAAGGCGAAGAGTTAGGGGTGACATGATAGAGGTTTACAAGTGGATGAATGAACATAACCGGGGGGATATTAATAGGGTATTAAAAGTATCAACACAGGACAGAACACGAAACAATGGATATAAATTGGACAAGTTTAGATTTAGGAAAGACTTGGGTAAATACTGGTTCAGTAACAGGGTTGTTGATTTGTGGAACCAATTGCCGCGTAACATTGTGGAGGTGGGGTCCCTCGATTGTTTCAAGCACGGGTTGGACAAGTATATGAGTGGGATTGGGTGGTTATAGAATAGGAGCTGCCTCGTATGGGCCAATAGGCCTTCTGCAGTTACCTTTGTTCTTATGTTCTTAAATTGGATAAGTTTAGATTTAGGAAAGACTTGGGTAAATACTGGTTCAGTAACAGGGTTGTTGATTTGTGGAACCAATTGCCGCGTAACATTGTGGAGGTGGGGTCCCTCGATTGTTTCAAGCATAAGAACATAAGAACATAAGAACAAAGGTAACTGCAGAAGGCCTATTGGCCCATACGAGGCAGCTCCTATTCTATAACCACCCAATCCCACTCATATACTTGTCCAACCCGTGCTTGAAACAATCGAGGGACCCCACCTCCACAATGTTACGCGGCAATTGGTTCCACAAATCAACAACCCTGTTACTGAACCAGTATTTACCCAAGTCTTTCCTAAATCTAAACTTATCCAATTTATATCCATTGTTTCGTGTTCTGTCCTGTGTTGATACTTTTAATACCCTATTAATATCCCCCCGGTTATGTCCATTCATCCACTTGTAAACCTCTATCATGTCACCCCTAACTCTTCGCCTTTCCAGTGAATGCAACTTAAGCTTTGTTAATCTTTCTTCATATGAAAGATTTCTAATTTGGGGAATTAACTTAGTCATCCTACGCTGGACACGTTCAAGTGAATTTATATCCATTCTATAATATGGCGACCAAAACTGAACTGCATAATCTAAATGGGGCCTAACTAGAGCAAGATATAGCTTGAGAACCACACCAGGTGTCTTGTTACTAACGCTGCGATTAATAAATCCAAGTGTCCGATTTGCCTTATTACGAACATTTATGCATTGATCCTTTTGTTTTAAATTCTTACTAATCATAACTCCCAGATCCCTTTCGCAATCCGACTTCGCAATCACAACACCATCTAGCTCGTATCTTGTAACTCTATCATCATTACCTAACCTCAGAACTTTACATTTATCAGCATTAAACTGCATCTGCCAATCCTTTGACCATTTCAAAACCCTATCTAGATCAACTTGAAGTGATAGTGAGTCCTCCTCCGAATTAATTTCCCTACCGATTTTCGTATCATCGGCAAATTTGCAAATGTTGCTACTCAAACCTGAATCTAAATCATTTATATATATTATAAACAACAGAGGTCCCAGGACAGAGCCTTGAGGCACTCCACTTACAACATTTTCCCACTCTGACTTGATTCCATTTATACTAACTCTCTGTTTCCTTTGGTATAGCCATGCCCTAATCCAGCTTAATATAGCACCCCCAATACCATGAGACTCTATTTTTTTAATCAGTCTTTCATGTGGCACTGTATCAAAAGCTTTGCTAAAGTCAAGGTATACAACATCGCAATCCTTACCACTATCAACTGCCTCAACAATGCTAGAATAAAAAGATAACAAATTTGTTAAACATGAACGGCCATTTATAAAACCATGTTGCGACTCAATTATTAATTTATGTTTTTCAAGATGAAGACGAATTTTATTTGCTATTATAGATTCGAGTAACTTTCCCACAATAGACGTTAGGCTAATTGGTCGATAGTTAGACGCAAGTGATCTATCTCCTTTCTTAAAAACTGGTATCACATTAGCAACTTTCCAAAACTCTGGCACTCTGCCTGACTCTATTGATTTATTAAATATGGTTGACAGTGGGTCACAAAGCTCCTCTTTGCATTCTTTAAGCACCCTGGCAAACACTTCATCCGGCCCTGGGGATTTGTTTGGTTTGAGTTTTACTATTTGTTTAAGAACATCCTCCCTGGTAACTGCTAAACTCGTCAACCTGTCCTCGTCCCCACCCACATAGACTTGTTCGGCTGAAGGCATATTGTTAAGTTCCTCTTTAGTAAATACAGATACAAAATATTTATTAAAAATACTACTCATCTCTTCATCACTATCTGTTATTTGACCTGTCTCAGTTTTTAATGGACCTATCCTTTCCCTAGTCTTAGTACGATATAACTGAAAAAACCCTTTAGGATTTGTCTTTGCTTGCCCTGCTATGCGAACTTCATAGTTTCTTTTTGTACGGGTTAGCACGGGTTAGACAAGTATATGAGTGGGATTGGGTGGTTATAGAACATAAGAAAATAAGAACATAAGAACAAAAGGTACCTGCAGAAGGCCAATTGGCCCATACGAGGCAGCTCCTATTCTATAACCACCCAATCCCACTCATATACTTGTCCAACCCGTGCTTGAAACAATCGAGGGACCCCACCTCCACAATGTTACGCGGCAATTGGTTCCACAAATCAACAACCCTGTTACTGAACCAGTATTTACCCAAGTCTTTCCTAAATCTAAACTTATCCAATTTATATTCATTGTTTCGTGTTCTGTCCTGTGTTGATACTTTTAATACCCTATTAATATCCCCCCAGTTATGTCCATTCATCCACTTGTAAACCTCTATCATGTCACCCCTAACTCTTCGCCTTTCCAGTGAATGCAACTTAAGCTTTGTTAATCTTTCTTCATATGAAAGATTTCTAATTTGGGGAATTAACTTAGTCATCCTACGCTGGACACGTTCAAGTGAATTTATATCCATTCTATAATATGGCGACCAAAACTGAACTGCATAATCTAAATGGGGCCTAACTAGAGCAAGATATAGCTTGAGAACCACACCAGGTGTCTTGTTACTAACGCTGCGATTAATAAATCCAAGTGTCCGATTTGCCTTATTACGAACATTTATGCATTGATCCTTTTGTTTTAAATTCTTACTAATCATAACTCCCAGATCCCTTTCGCAATCCGACTTCGCAATCACAACACCATCTAGCTCGTATCTTGTAACTCTATCATCATTACCTAACCTCAGAACTTTACATTTATCAGCATTAAACTGCATCTGCCAATCCTTTGACCATTTCAAAACCCTATCTAGATCAACTTGAAGTGATAGTGAGTCCTCCTCCGAATTAATTTCCCTACCGATTTTCGTATCATCGGCAAATTTGCAAATGTTGCTACTCAAACCTGAATCTAAATCATTTATATATATTATAAACAACAGAGGTCCCAGGACAGAGCCTTGAGGCACTCCACTTACAACATTTTCCCACTCTGACTTGATTCCATTTATACTAACTCTCTGTTTCCTTTGGTATAGCCATGCCCTAATCCAGCTTAATATAGCGCCCCCAATACCATGAGACTCTATTTTTTTAATCAGTCTTTCATGTGGCACTGTATCAAAAGCTTTGCTAAAGTCAAGGTATACAACATCGCAATCCTTACCACTATCAACTGCCTCAACAATGCTAGAATAAAAAGATAACAAATTTGTTAAACATGAACGGCCATTTATAAAACCATGTTGCGACTCAATTATTAATTTATGTTTTTCAAGATGAAGACGAATTTTATTTGCTATTATAGATTCGAGTAACTTTCCCACAATAGACGTTAGGCTAATTGGTCGATAGTTAGACGCAAGTGATCTATCTCCTTTCTTAAAAACTGGTATCACATTAGCAACTTTCCAAAACTCTGGCACTCTGCCTGACTCTATTGATTTATTAAATATGGTTGACAGTGGGTCACAAAGCTCCTCTTTGCATTCTTTAAGCACCCTAGCAAACACTTCATCCGGCCCTGGGGATTTGTTTGGTTTGAGTTTTACTATTTGTTTAAGAACATCCTCCCTGGTAACTGCTAAACTCGTCAACCTGTCCTCGTCCCCACCCACATAGACTTGTTCGGCTGAAGGCATATTGTTAAGTTCCTCTTTAGTAAATACAGATACAAAATATTTATTAAAAATACTACTCATCTCTTCATCACTATCTGTTATTTGACCTGTCTCAGTTTTTAATGGACCTATCCTTTCCCTAGTCTTAGTACGATATAACTGAAAAAACCCTTTAGGATTTGTCTTTGCTTGCCCTGCTATACGAACTTCATAGTTTCTTTTTGCTTTCCTTATCTCTTTTTTAACATTTCTAACCAGTTGTACGAATTCCTGTTCTAAAGTGACCTCCCCATTTTTAATCCTTTTGTACCAAGCTCTCTTTTTACCTATAAGGTTCTTCAAATTCTTTGTTATCCACTTTGGGTCATTAGTATACGATCTATTCAATTTGTATGGTATACTACGTTCCTGTGCTTTGTTTAGAATATTCTTAAATAAGTTATATATTGAATCCACATTGAAATCCCCATTTAAGTCACCTATCGCTGGGTTCATGTCTCGCTCCAAGACCGGCCCACACCCCATACCCAAGCCTTTCCAATCAATTTGACCCAAAAAATTTCTTAGGCTATTAAAATCAGCTTTTCGAAAATCTGGCACTTTAACAGAATTTTCTCCTACTGGTCTATTCCATTCTATGCTAAATCTGATTTCTTTGTGATCACTGCTCCCTAGCTCACTCCCTATTTCGATGTCATTAATTTGCGTTTCCCTGTTAGTTAACACTAAATCTAAAATATTATTTTCCCGTGTTGGTTCCTTAATGTGTTGCGTAAGAAAGCAATCGTCAATTAATTCTAGAAAATCTTCTGCTTCACTATTCCCTGTTTTGTTCAACCAGTTTATTCCGCTAAAATTAAAGTCACCCATGACATAAATACTGTTAGATCTAGATGCTCTAGATATTTCATCCCATAGATGCTTTGCTTCCATTCTGTCTAAATTTGGTGGCCTATATATTACTCCTATTGTAATATTATTAGCTTTTTCGTTTAATTCAATCCAAATAGTTTCTGTGTGTGGCTCTGTTTTGATTCCCTCTTTGAGACTACATTTCAAATTGTCCCTAACATATATGGCTACTCCACCTCCTCGTCTAATATATCTATCTGTGTGAAATAGTTTAAATCCATATATTTGATATTCAGCTAATAGTTCTCTATTTTCTACATTCATCCACGTTTCGGTAAGTGCAATAATATCTATTTTTTCTGTGCAGACAAGAGCATTTAATTCGTTAATTTTATTTCTTAGACTTCTACTGTTAGTGTAATATACCCTAAGTGAATTGTTATTTTGCGGACCTTCTCTTTCCCTGATCGTTTTGCCAATTCCTTTCTCCCACAAACACATACTTTTATTACCTCCTTCCTCCAAATCAATTCCCATACCTCTATCTACTAACAGTTTAAACCCAAACAAACACCTCTAACCACTTCTTCTAGCGAGTTCGCAACAGCAACAACCCCAGCTCTCGATAGATGCACCCCATCACGAGCATACATTTCATTTCTTCCATAGAAGTGTTCCCAGTTGTCTATGAAAGATATTGCATTTGATTTGCAATATCTTTCCAGCCGGCAATTGACACCAAGTGCCCTCGATATCCATTCATTTCCCACTCCCTTTCTTGGAAGAATGCCACATATGATCGGGATTCCTCCCTTGCTCCTAACTAACTCTATGGCTGTTTTATACCTCTGAATCAGTTCCTCACTCCTGACTCGACCAACATCATTTCCTCCCACGCTAATGCAAATAATGGGATTGTTCCCATTACCAGCCATAATATCATTCATGTTGTTTATAATATCACCAATGCCAGCTCCGGGATAGCAAACCCTTAACCTGTTCCCCCTATCTCTAGCACAAAACGTTCTATCCAAATACCTTATCTGGGAATCTCCCACAACTAATGTTTGCTTAGGTACTTCCTTTACTTTCTGAGGGGCCTGCGCTTCCTTTCTCTTCGTTGCTTTCCCTTTTGCGCGATCCACAGTCTCTCCACAGCACTCGTCCTCCAAAACGTCAAATGAATTTGAAGTTGCTATGGCGTTTGAAGGCGGCTTTATCAAAGTCTTCTTAAGGCCCCTGTCTTTCGCAACTCTCCAAGACGAGGTCCCTTTACTGCTGGTAAGTAAATAGAATAGGAGCTGCCTCGTATGGGCCAATAGGCCTTCTGCAGTTACCTTTGTTCTTATGTTCTTATGTTCTTATGTTCGTATAGATTCGAGTAACTTTCCCACAATAGACGTTAGGCTAATTGGTTGATAGTTTGTCGCAAGTGATCTATCTCCTTTCTTAAAAACTGGTATCACATTAGCAACTTTCCATAACTCTGGCACTCTGCCTGACTCTATTGATTTACTAAATATGGTAGACAGTGGGTCGCAAAGCTCCTCCTTGCATTCTTTAAGCACCCTGGCAAACACTTCATCCGGCCCTGGGGATTTGTTTGGTTTGAGTTTTACTATTTGTTTAAGAACATCCTCCCTGGTAACTGCTAAACTAGTCAACCTGTTCTCGTCCCAACCCACAGAGACTTGTTCGGCTGAAGGCATATAAGAACATAAGAATAAAGGCAACTGCAGAAGGCCTATTGGCCCATACGAGGCAGCTCCTATTTATAATCACCCAATGCCACTCATATACGTGTCCAACCCGCGCTTGAAACAATCGAGGGACCCCACCTCCAGCACGTTACTTGGTAATTGGTTCCACAAATCAACAACCCTGTTACTGAACCAGTATTTACCCAAGTCTTTCCTAAATCTAAACTTATCCAATTTATACCCATTGTTTCGTGTTCTGTCTTGTGTTGATATTTTTAATACCCTAATAATATCCCCTTTGTTATGTCCATTCACCCACTTGTAAACCTCTATCATGTCGCCCCTAACTCTTCGCCTTTCCAGTGAATGCAACTTAAGCTTTGTTAATCTTTCTTCATATGAAAGATTTCTAATTTGGGGAATTAACTTAGTCATCCTACGCTGGACACGTTCAAGTGAATTTATATCCATTCTATAATATGGCGACCAAAACTGAACTGCAAAATCTAAATGGGGCCTAACTAGAGCAAGATATAGCTTGAGAACCACACCAGGTGTCTTGTTACTAACGCTGCGATTAATAAATCCAAGTGTCCGATTTGCCTTATTACGAACATTTATGCATTGATCCTTTTGTTTAAAATTCTTACTAATCATAACTCCCAGATCCCTTTCGCAATCCGACTTCGCAATCACAACACCATCTAGCTCGTATCTTGTAACTCTATCATCATTACCTAGCCTCAGAACTTTACATTTATCAGCATTAAACTGCATCTGCCAATCCTTCGACCATTTCAAAACCCTATCTAGATAAACTTGAAGTGATAGTGAGTCCTCCTCCGAATTAATTTCCCTACCGATTTTCGTATCATCGGCAAATTTGCAAATGTTGCTACTCAAACCTGAATCTAAATCATTTATATATATTATAAACAACAGAGGTCCCAGGACAGAGCTCTGAGGTACTCCACTAACATTATCCCACTCTGACTTAACCCCATTTATAAGAACATAAGAACATAAGAACATAAGAACAAAGGTAACTGCAGAAGGCCTATTGGCCCATACGAGGCAGCTCCTATTCTATAACCACCCAATCCCACTCATATACTTGTCCAACCCGTGCTTGAAACAATCGAGGGACCCCACCTCCACAATGTTACGCGGCAATTGGTTCCACAAATCAACAACCCTGTTACTGAACCAGTATTTACCCAAGTCTTTCCTAAATTTAAACTTATCCAATTTATACCCATTGTTTCGTGTTCTGTCCTGTGATGATACTTTTAATACCCTATTAATATCCCCCCGGTTATGTCCATTCATCCACTTGTAAACCTCTATCATGTCACCCCTAACTCTTCGCCTTTCCAGTGAATGCAACTTAAGCTTTGTTAATCTTTCTTCATATGAAAGATTTCTAATTTGGGGAATTAACTTAGTCATCCTACGCTGGACACGTTCAAGTGAATTTATATCCATTCTATCATATGGCGACCAAAACTGAACTGCATAATCTAAATGGGGCCTAACCAGAGCAAGATATAGCTTGAGAACCACACCAGGTGTCTTGTTACTAACGCTGCGATTAATAAATCCAAGTGTCCGATTTGCCTTATTACGAACATTTATGCATTGATCCTTTTGTTTTAAATTCTTACTAATCATAACTCCCAGATCCCTTTCGCAATCCGACTTCGCAATCACAACACCATCTAGCTCGTATCTTGTAACTCTATCATCATTACCTAACCTCAGAACTTTACATTTATCAGCATTAAACTGCATCTGCCAATCCTTTGACCATTTCAAAACCCTATCTAGATCAACTTGAAGTGATAGTGAGTCCTCCTCCGAATTAATTTCCCTACCGATTTTCGTATCATCGGCAAATTTGCAAATGTTGCTACTCAAACCTGAATCTAAATCATTTATATATATTATAAACAACAGAGGTCCCAGGACAGAGCTCTGAGGTACTCCACTAACATTATCCCACTCTGACTTAACCCCATTTATACTAACTCTCTGTTTCCTTTGGAATAGCCAATCCCTCGTGTGGGCCGGTGGGCCTTCTGCAGTTGCCTTTGTTCTTATGTTCTTATTGCCGCGTAACGTGGTGGAGGTGGGGTCCCTCGATTGTTTCAAGCGCGGGTTGGACAAGTATATGAGTGGGATTGGGTGGTTATAAATAGGAGCTGCCTCGTATGGGCCAATAGGCCTTCTGCAGTTACCTTTGTTCTTATGTTCTTATGTTCTTATGTTCTAATCCAGCTTAATATAGCACCCCCAATACCGTGAGACTCTAACTTTTTAATCAGTCTTTCATGTGGCACTGTATCAAAAGCTTTGCTAAAGTCAAGGTACACAACATCGCAATCCTTACCACTATCAACTGCCTCAACAATGCTACCTTACCTTGAGGTTACCTTGAGGTGCTTCCGGGGCTTAGCGTCTCCGCGGCCCGGTCGTCGACCAGGCCTCCTGGTTGCTGGACTGATCAACCAGGCTGTTGGACGCGGCTGCTCGCAGCCTGACATATGAGTCACAGCCTGGTTGATCAGGTATAAAAATACCTGTATGCTAGAATGCTAGAATAAAAAGATAACAAATTTGTTAAACATGAACGGCCATTTATAAAACCATGTTGCGACTTAATTATTAATTTATGTTTTTCAAGATGAAGACGAATTTTATTTGCTATTATAGATTCGAGTAACTTTCCCACAATAGACGTTAGCCTAATTGGTCGATAGTTTGTCGCAAGTGATCTATCTCCTTTCTTAAAAACTAGTATCACATTAGCAACATAAGAACATAAGAACAAAGGTAACTGCAGAACTTCTTACGCAACACATTAAGGAACCAACACGGGAAAATAATATTTTAGACTTAGTGTTAACTAACAGGGAAACACAAATTAATGACATCGAAATAGGGAGTGAGATAGGGAATAGTGATCACAAAGAAATCAGATTTAGCATAGAATGGAATAGACCTGTAGGAGAAAATTCTGTTAAAGTGCCAGATTTTCGAAAAGCTGATTTTAATAGCCTTAGAAATTTTTTGGGTGAAATTGATTGGAAAGTCTTGGGTATGGGGTGGGGGCCGGTCTTGGAGCGAGACATGAACCCAGCGATAGGTGACGTAAATGGGGATTTCGATGTGGATTCAATATATAACTTATTTAAGAATATTCTAAACAAAGCACATGAACGTAGTATACCATACAAATTGAATAGATCGAATACCAATGACCCTAAGTGGATAACAAAGAATTTGAGGAGCCTTGTAGGTAAAAAGAGAGCTTGGTACAAAAGGATTAAAAATGGGGAGGTCACTTTAGAACAGGAATTCGTACAACTGGTTAGAAATGTTAAAAAAGAGATAAGGAAAGCAAAAAGAAACTATGAAGTTCGCATAGCAGATCAAGCAAAGACAAATCCTAAAGGGGTTTTCAGTTATATCGTACTAAGACTAGGGAAAGGATAAGTCCATTAAAAACTGAGACAGGTCAAATAACAGATAGTGATGAAGAGATGAGTAGTATTTTTAATAAATATTTTGTATCTGTATTTACTAAAGAGGAACTTAACAATATGCCTTCAGCCGAACAAGTCTATGTGGGTGGGGACGAGGACACGTTGACGAGTTTAACAGTTATCAGGGAGGATGTTCTTAAACAAATAGTAAAACTCAAACCAAACAAATCCCCAGGGCCGGATGAAGTGTTTGCCAGGGTGCTTAAAGAATGCAAAGAGGAGCTTTGTGACCCACTGTCAACCATATTTAATGAATCAATAGAGTCAGGCAGAGTGCCAGAGTTTTGGAAAGTTGCTAATGTGATACCAGTTTTTAAGAAAGGAGATAGATCACTTGCGACTAACTATCGACCAATTAGCCTAACGTCTATTGTGGGAAAGTTACTCGAATCTATAATAGCAAATAAAATTCGTCTTCATCTTGAAAAATAAAAATTAATAATTGAGTCGCAACATGGTTTTATAAATGGCCGTTCATGTTTAACAAATTTGTTATCTTTTTATTCTAGCATTGTTGAGGCAGTTGATAGTGGTAAGGATTGTGATGTTGTGTACCTTGACTTTAGCAAAGCTTTTGATATAGTGCCACATGAAAGACTGATTAAAAAGATAGAGTGTCATGGTATTGGGGGTGCTATATTAAGCTGGATTAGGGCATGGCTATACCAAAGGAAACAGAGAGTTAGTATAAATGGAGTCAAGTCAGAGTGGGAGAATGTTGTAAGTAGGGTGCCTCAGGGCTCTGTCCTGGGACCTCTGTTGTTTATAATATATATAAATGATTTAGATTCAGGTTTGAGTAGCAACATTTGCAAATTTGCCGATGATACGAAAATCGGTAGGGAAATTAATTCGGAGGAGGACTCGCTATCACTTCAAGTTGATCTAGATAGGGTTTTGAAATGGTCGAAGGATTGGCAGATGCAGTTTAATGCTGATAAATGTAAAGTTCTGAGGTTAGGTAATGATGATAGGGTTACAAGATACGAGCTAGATGGTGTTGAGATTGCGAAGTCAAATTGCGAAAGGGATCTGGGAGTTATGATTAGTAAGAATTTAAAACAAAAGGATCAATGCATAAATGTTCGTAATAACCATGGAGGTTCGACGAACCATAGAGGTTCGAAACGTTGTGCAAATTATATATATAAGTGTAATACACTCACATTATTATTGCAATAATGGAGGGATTAGTGAGGGATTTGGTGAGTATGGTTGGAGCTCTGAGAGCAGAGATAAGAACATAAGAACATAAGAACAAAGGTAACTGCAGAAGGCCTATTGGCCCATACGAGGCAGCTCCTATTCTATAACCACCCAATCCCACTCATATACTTGTCCAACCCGTGCTTGAAACAATCGAGGGACCCCACCTCCACAATGTTACGCGGCAATTGGTTCCACAAATCAACAACCCTGTTACTGAACCAGTATTTACCCAAGTCTTTCCTAAATCTAAACTTATCCAATTTATACCCATTGTTTCGTGTTCTGTCCTGTGTTGATACTTTTAATACCCTATTAATATCCCCCCGGCAGTTGCTAATGTGATACCAGTTTTTAAGAAAGGAGATGTTAAACATGAACGGCCATTTATAAAACCATGTTGCGACTCAATTATTAATTTATGTTTTTCAAGATGAAGACGAATTTTATTTGCTATTATAGATTCGAGTAACTTTCTCACAATAGACGTTAGGCTAATTGGTCGATAGTTAGACGCAAGTGATCTATCTCCTTTCTTAAAAACTGGTATCACATTAGCAACTTTCCCAAACTCTGGCACTCTGCCTGACTCTATTGATTTATTAAATATGGTTGACAGTGGGTCACAAAGCTCCTCTTTGCATTCTTTAAGCACCCTGGCAAACACTTCATCCGGCCCTGGGGATTTGTTTGGTTTGAGTTTTACTATTTGTTTAAGAACATCCTCCCTGGTAACTGCTAAACTCGTCAACCTGTCCTCGTCCCCACCCACATAGACTTGTTCGGCTGAAGGCATATTGTTAAGTTCCTTTTTAGTAAATACAGATACAAAATATTTATTAAAAATACTACTCATCTCTTCATCACTATCTGTTATTTGACCTGTCTCAGTTTTTAATGGACCTATCCTTTCCCTAGTCTTAGTACGATATAACTGAAAAAACCCTTTAGGATTTGTCTTTGCTTGCCCTGCTATGCGAAATTCATAGTTTCTTTTTGCTTTCCTTATCTCTTTTTTAACATTTCTAACCAGTTGAACGAATTCCTGTTCTAAAGTGACCTCCCCATTTTTAATCCTTTTGTACCAAGCTCTCTTTTTACCTATAAGGTTCTTCAAATTGTTTGTTATCCACTTTGGGTCATTAGTATTCGATCTATTCAATTTGTATGGTATACTACGTTCCTGTGCTTTGTTTAGAATATTCTTAAATAAGTTATATATTGAATCCACATCGAAATCCCCATTTAAGTCACCTATCGCTGGGTTCATGTCTCGCTCCAAGACCGGCCCACACCCCATACCCAAGACTTTCCAATCAATTTGACCCAAACAAATTCTTAGGCTATTGAAATCAGCTTTTCGAAAATCTGGCACTTTAACAGAATTTTCTCCTACAGGTCTATTCCATTCTATGTTAAATCTGATTTCTTTGTGATCACTGTGCCCTAGCTCACTCCCTATTTCGATGTCATTAATTTGTGTTTCCCAGTTAGTTAACACTAAATCTAAAATATTATTTTCCCGTGTTGGTTCCTTAATGTGTTGCGTAAGAAAGCAATCGTCAATTAATTCCAGAAAATCTTCTGCTTCACTATTCCCTGTTTTGTTCAACCAGTTTATTCCACTAAAATTAAAGTCACCCATGACATAAATACTGTTAGATCTAGATGCTCTAGATATTTCATCCCATAGATGCTTTGCTTCCATTCTGTCTAAATTTGGTGGCCTATATATAACTCCTATTATAATATTATTAGCTTTTTCGTTTAATTCTTTCCAAACAGTTTCTGTGTGTGGCTCAGTTTTGATTCCCTCTTTGAGACTACATTTCAAATTGTCCCTAACATATATGGCTACTCCCCCTCCTCGTCTAATATATCTATCTGTGTGAAATAGTTTAAATCCATTTATTTGATATTCAGCTAATAGTTCTCTATTTTCTACATTCATCCACGTTTTGGTAAGTGCAATAATATCTATTTTTTTCTGTGCAGACAAGAGCATTTAATTCGTTAATTTTATTTTTTAGACTTCTACTGTTAGTGTAATATACCCTAAGTGAATTGTTATTTTGAGGCCCTTCTCTTTCCCTGATCATTTTGCTATAATTTCATTTTGCCATGTTTTGTACTTTGACTTTAGCAAAGCTTTTGATACAGTGCTATTGAAAGACAAATTAAAAAAATAGAAGCTCATGGTATTGGGGGTGCTATATTAACTTGGATTAGGGCAGGGCTATTCCAAAGGAAACAAAGAGCTAGTATAAATGGGGTTAAGTCAGAGTGGGATAATGTTGTTAGTGGAGTACCTCAGGGCTCTGTCCTGGGACCTCTGTTGTTTATAATATATATAAATGATTTAGATTCAGGTTTGAGTAGCGACATTTGCAAATTTGCCGATGATACGAAAATCGGTAAGGAAATAATTTGGAGGACTCACTATCACTTTAAGTTGATCTAGATAGGGTTTTGAAATGGTCAAAGGATTGGCAAATGCAGTTTAATGCTGATAAATGTAAAGTTCTGAGGCTAGGTAATGATGATAGAGTTACAAGATACGAGCTAGAAGGTGTTGAGATTGCGAAAGGGATCTGGGAGTTATGATTAGTAAGAATTTAAAACAAAAGGATCAATGCACGAATGTTCGTAATAAGGCGAATAGGACACTGGGTTTTATTAATCGAAGCGTTAGTAACATGACACCTGGTGTGGTTCTTAAGCTATATCTTGCTCTGGTTAGGCCCCATTTAGATTATGCAGTTCAGTTTTGGTCGCCGTATTATAGAATGTATATAAATTCACTTGAACGTGTCCAACGTATGATGACTAAGTTAATTCCCTAAATTAGAAATCCTTCATATGAAGAAAGATTAACAAAGCTTAAGTTGCATTCACTGGAGAGGGGAAGAGTTAGGGGTGACATGATAGAGGTTTACAAGTGGGTGAATGGACATAACAAGGGGGATATTAATAGGGTATTTAAAGTATCAACACAAGACAGAACACGAAACAATGGGTATAAATTGGATAAGTTTAGATTTAGGAAAGACTTGGGTAAATACTGGTTCAGTAACAGGGTTGTTGATTTGTGGAACCAATTGCCGCGTAACATTGTGGAGGTGGGGTCCCTCGATTGTTTGAAGTGCGGGTTGGACAAGTATATGAGTGGGATTGGGTGGTTATAGACAGGACCTGCCTCGTATGGGCCAATAGGCCTTCTGCAGTTACCTTTGTTCTTATGTTCTAAACAGCAATTGAATTAGTTAGAAGCAAGGAAGGAATCCCGATCATCATGTGGCATTCTTCCAAGAAAGGGAGTGGGAAATGAATGGATGTCGAGGGCAATTGGTGTCAATTGCCGGCTGGAAAGATATTGCAAATCAAATGCAATATCTTTCATAGACAACTGGGAACACTTCTATGGAAGAAATTAAATGTATGCTCGTGATGGGGTGCATCTATCGAGAGCTGGGGTTGTTGCTATTGCGAACTCGTTGGAAGAAGTGGTTAGAGGTGTTTGTTTGGGTTTAAACTGTTAGTAGATAGAGGTATGGGAATTGATTTGGAGGAAGGAGGTAATAAAAGTATGTGTTTGTGGGAGAAAAGAATTGGCAAAATGATCAGGAAAAGAGAAGAGCCTCAAAATAACAATTCACTTAGGGTATATTACAAGTGTATATGTATGTCCTATTTAAGTGTATATATTAGTAAGTGTAGAATAATATATATTATACACTTACTAATATATACACTTAAATAGGGCACTAGGATTTATTAATCGAAGCGTTAGTAACAAGACACCTTGTGTGGTTCTTCAGCTATATCTTGCTCTGGTTAGGCCCTATTTTGCAGTTCAGTTTTGGTCGCGGTACTATAGAATGGATATAAATTCACTTGAACGTGTCCAGCGTAGGATATCTTGAGGTTATCTTGAGATGATTTCGGGGCTTTTTTTAGTGTCCCGGTCCTCGACCACCCCCAGGAAGCAGCCCGTGACAGCTGACTAACACCCAGGTACCTATTTTACTGCTAGGTAACAGGGGTATAGGGTGAAAGAAACTGCTCATTATTTCTCGCCGGCGCCCGGGATCGAACCCGGGACCACAGGATCACAAGTCCAGCGTGCTGTCCACTCGGCCGACCAGCTTAGGATGACTAAGTTAATTCCCCAAATTAGAAATCTTTCATATGACGAAAAATTAACAAAGCTTAAATTGCATTCACTGGAAAAGCGAAGAGTTAGGGGTGACATGATAGAGGTTTACAAGTGGATGAATGGACATAACACTTACCGAAACGTGGATGAATGTAGAAAATAGAGAACTATTAGCTGAATATCAAATATATGGATTTAAACTATTTCACACAGATAGATATATTAGACGAGGAGGTGGAGTAGCCATATATGTTAGGGACAATTTGAAATGTAGTCTCAAAGAGGGAATCAAAACAGAGCCACACACAGAAACTATTTGGATTGAATTAAACGAAAAAGCTAATAATATTATAATAGGAGTAATATATAGGCCACCAAATTTAGACAGAATGGAAGCAAAGCATCTATGGGATGAAATATCTAGAGCATCTAGATCTAACAGTATTTATGTCATGGGTGACTTTAATTTTAGCGGAATAAACTGGTTGAACAAAACAGGGAATAGTGAAGCAGAAGATTTTCTAGAATTAATTGACGATTGCTTTCTTACGCAACACATTAAGGAACCAACACGGGAAAATAATATTTTAGATTTAGTGTTAACTAACAGGGAAACGCAAATTAATGACATCGAAATAGGGAGTGAGCTAGGGAGCAGTGATCACAAAGAAATCAGATTTAGCATAGAATGGAATAGACCAGTAGGAGAAAATTCTGTTAAAGTGCCAGATTTTCGAAAAGCTGATTTTAATAGCCTAAGAATTTTTTTGGGTCAAATTGATTGGAAAGTCTTGGGTATGGGGTGTGGGCCGGTCTTGGAGCGAGACATGAACCCAGCGATAGGTGACTTAAATGGGGATTTCGATGTGGATTCAATATATAACTTATTTAAGAATATTCTAAACAAAGCACAGGAACGTAGTATACCATACAAATTGAATAGATCGAATACTAATGACCCAAAGTGGATAACAAAGAATTTGAAGAACCTTATAGGTAAAAAGAGAGCTTGGTACAAAAGGATTAAAAATGGGGAGGTCACTTTAGAACAGGAATCCGTACAACTGGTTAGAAATGTTAAAAAAGAGATAAGGAAAGCAAAAAGAAACTATGAAGTTCGCATAGCAGGGCAAGCAAAGACAAATCCTAAAGGGTTTTTTCAGTTATATCGTACTAAGACTAGGGAAAGGATAGGTCCATTAAAAACTGAGACAGGTCAAATAACAGATAGTGATGAAGAGATGAGTAGTATTTTTAATAAATATTTTGTATCTGTATTTACTAAAGAGGAACTTAACAATATGCCTTCAGCCGAACAAGTCTATGTGGGTGGGGACGAGGACAGGTTGACGAGTTTAACAGTTACCAGGGAGGATGTTCTTAAACAAATAGTAAAACTCAAACCAAACAAATCCCCAGGGCCGGATGAAGTGTTTGCCAGGGTGCTTAAAGAATGCAAAGAGGAGCTTTGTGACCCACTGTCAACCATATTTAATAAATCAATAGAGTCAGGCAGAGTGCCGGAGTTTTGGAAAGTTGCTAATGTGATACCAGTTTTTAAGAAAGGAGATAGATCACTTGCGTCTAACTATCGACCAATTAGCCTAACGTCTATTGTGGGAAAGTTACTCGAATCTATAATAGCAAATAAAATTCGTCTTCATCTTGAAAAACATAAATTAATAATTGAGTCGCAACATGGTTTTATAAATGGCCGTTCATGTTTAACAAATTTGTTATCTTTTTATTCTAGCATTGTTGAGGCAGTTGATAGTGGTAAGGATTGCGATGTTGTATACCTTGACTTTAGCAAAGCTTTTGATACAGTGCCACATGAAAGACTGATTAAAAAGATAGAGTCTCATGGTATTGGGGGTGCTATATTAAGCTGGATTAGGGCATGGCTATACCAAAGGAAACAGAGAGTTAGTATAAATGGAATCAAGTCAGAGTGGGAAAATGTTGTAAGTGGAGTGCCTCAAGGCTCTGTCCTGGGACCTCTGTTGTTTATAATATATATAAATGATTTAGATTCAGGTTTGAGTAGCAACATTTGCAAATTTGCCGATGATACGAAAATCGGTAGGGAAATTAATTCGGAGGAGGACTCACTATCACTTCAAGTTGATCTAGATAGGGTTTTGAAATGGTCAAAGGATTGGCAGATGCAGTTTAATGCTGATAAATGTAAAGTTCTGAGGTTAGGTAATGATGATAGAGTTACAAGATACGAGCTAGATGGTGTTGTGATTGCGAAGTCGGATTGCGAAAGGGATCTGGGAGTTATGATTAGTAAGAATTTAAAACAAAAGGATCAATGCATAAATGTTCGTAATAAGGCAAATCGGACACTTGGATTTATTAATCGCAGCGTTAGTAACAAGACACCTGGTGTGGTTCTCAAGCTATATCTTGCTCTAGTTAGGCCCCATTTAGATTATGCAGTTCAGTTTTGGTCGCCATATTATAGAATGGATATAAATTCACTTGAACGTGTCCAGCGTAGGATGACTAAGTTAATTCCCCAAATTAGAAATCTTTCATATGAAGAAAGATTAACAAAGCTTAAGTTGCATTCACTGGAAAGGCGAAGAGTTAGGGGTGACATGATAGAGGTTTACAAGTGGATGAATGGACATAACCGGGGGGATATTAATAGGGTATTAAAAGTATCAACACAGGACAGAACACGAAACAATGGATATAAATTGGATAAGTTTAGATTTAGGAAAGACTTGGGTAAATACTGGTTCAGTAACAGGGTTGTTGATTTGTGGAACCAATTGCCGCGTAACATTGTGGAGGTGGGGTCCCTCGATTGTTTCAAGCACGGGTTGGACAAGTATATGAGTGGGATTGGGTGGTTATAGAATAGGAGCTGCCTCGTATGGGCCAATAGGCCTTCTGCAGTTACCTTTGTTCTTAAGTTCTTATGTTCTTAGGTCAAATAACAGATAGTGATGAAGAGATGAGTAGTATTTTTAATAAATATTTTGTATCTGTATTTACTAAAGAGGAACTTAACAATATGCCTTCAGCCGAACAAGTCTATGTGGGTGGGGACATAAGAACAAAGGTAACTGCAGAAGGCCTATTGGCCCATACGAGGCAGCTCCTATTCTATAACCACCCAATCCCACTCATATACTTGTCCAACCCGTGCTTGAAACAATCGAGGGACCCCACCTCCACAATGTTACGCGGCAATTGGTTCCACAAATCAACAACCCTGTTACTGAACCAGTATTTACCCAAGTCTTTCCTAAATCTAAACTTATCCAATTTATATCCATTGTTTCGTGTTCTGTCCTGTGTTGATACTTTTAATACCCTATTAATATCCCCCCGGTTATGTCCATTCATCCACTTGTAAACCTCTATCATGTCACCCCTAACTCTTCGCCTTTCCAGTGAATGCAACTTAAGCTTTGTTAATCTTTCTTCATATGAAAGATTTCTAATTTGGGGAATTAACTTAGTCATCCTACGCTGGACACGTTCAAGTGAATTTATATCCATTCTATAATATGGCGACCAAAACTGAACTGCATAATCTAAATGGGGCCTAACTAGAGCAAGATATAGCTTGAGAACCACACCAGGTGTCTTGTTACTAACGCTGCGATTAATAAATCCAAGTGTCCGATTTGCCTTATTACGAACATTTATGCATTGATCCTTTTGTTTTAAATTCTTACTAATCATAACTCCCAGATCCCTTTCGCAATCCGACTTCGCAATCACAACACCATCTAGCTCGTATCTTGTAACTCTATCATCATTACCTAACCTCAGAACTTTACATTTATCAGCATTAAACTGCATCTGCCAATCCTTTGACCATTTCAAAACCCTATCTAGATCAACTTGAAGTGATAGTGAGTCCTCCTCCGAATTAATTTCCCTACCGATTTTCGTATCATCGGCAAATTTGCAAATGTTGCTACTCAAACCTGAATCTAAATCATTTATATATATTATAAACAACAGAGGTCCCAGGACAGAGCCTTGAGGCACTCCACTTACAACATTTTCCCACTCTGACTTGATTCCATTTATACTAACTCTCTGTTTCCTTTGGTATAGCCATGCCCTAATCCAGCTTAATATAGCACCCCCAATACCATGAGACTCTATTTTTTTAATCAGTCTTTCATGTGGCACTGTATCAAAAGCTTTGCTAAAGTCAAGGTATACAACATCGCAATCCTTACCACTATCAACTGCCTCAACAATGCTAGAATAAAAAGATAACAAATTTGTTAAACATGAACGGCCATTTATAAAACCATGTTGCGACTCAATTATTAATTTATGTTTTTCAAGATGAAGACGAATTTTATTTGCTATTATAGATTCGAGTAACTTTCCCACAATAGACGTTAGGCTAATTGGTCGATAGTTAGACGCAAGTGATCTATCTCCTTTCTTAAAAACTGGTATCACATTAGCAACTTTCCAAAACTCTGGCACTCTGCCTGACTCTATTGATTTATTAAATATGGTTGACAGTGGGTCACAAAGCTCCTCTTTGCATTCTTTAAGCACCCTAGCAAACACTTCATCCGGCCCTGGGGATTTGTTTGGTTTGAGTTTTACTATTTGTTTAAGAACATCCTCCCTGGTAACTGCTAAACTCGTCAACCTGTCCTCGTCCCCACCCACATAGACTTGTTCGGCTGAAGGCATATTGTTAAGTTCCTCTTTAGTAAATACAGATACAAAATATTTATTAAAAATACTACTCATCTCTTCATCACTATCTGTTATTTGACCTGTCTCAGTTTTTAATGGACCTATCCTTTCCCTAGTCTTAGTACGATATAACTGAAAAAACCCTTTAGGATTTGTCTTTGCTTGCCCTGCTATGCGAACTTCATAGTTTCTTTTTGCTTTCCTTATCTCTTTTTTAACATTTCTAACCAGTTGTACGAATTCCTGTTCTAAAGTGACCTCCCCATTTTTAATCCTTTTGTACCAAGCTCTCTTTTTACCTATAAGGTTCTTCAAATTCTTTGTTATCCACTTTGGGTCATTAGTATACGATCTATTCAATTTGTATGGTATACTACGTTCCTGTGCTTTGTTTAGAATATTCTTAAATAAGTTATATATTGAATCCACATCGAAATCCCCATTTAAGTCACCTATCGCTGGGTTCATGTCTCGCTCCAAGACCGGCCCACACCCCATACCCAAGCCTTTCCAATCAATTTGACCCAAAAAATTTCTTAGGCTATTAAAATCAGCTTTTCGAAAATCTGGCACTTTAACAGAATTTTCTCCTACTGGTCTATTCCATTCTATGCTAAATCTGATTTCTTTGTGATCACTGCTCCCTAGCTCACTCCCTATTTCGATGTCATTAATTTGCGTTTCCCTGTTAGTTAACACTAAATCTAAAATATTATTTTCCCGTGTTATATCTATCTGTGTGAAATAGTTTAAATCCATATATTTGATATTCAGCTAATAGTTCTCTATTTTCTACATTCATCCACGTTTCGGTAAGTGCAATAATATCTATTTTTTCTGTGCAGACAAGAGCATTTAATTCGTTAATTTTATTTCTTAGACTTCTACTGTTAGTGTAATATACCCTAAGTGAATTGTTATTTTGCGGACCTTCTCTTTCCCTGGACGAGGACAGGTTGACGAGTTTAACAGTTACCAGGGAGGACGTTCTTAAACAAATAGTAAAACTCAAACCAAACAAATCCCCAGGGCCGGATGAAGTGTTTGCCAGGGTGCTTAAAGAATGCAAAGAGGAGCTTTGTGACCCACTGTCAACCATATTTAATAAATCAATAGAGTCAGGCAGAGTGCCGGAGTTTTGGAAAGTTGCTAATGTGATACCAGTTTTTAAGAAAGGAGATAGATCACTTGCGTCTAACTATCGACCAATTAGCCTAACGTCTATTGTGGGAAAGTTACTCGAATCTATAATAGCAAATAAAATTCGTCTTCATCTTGAAAAACATAAATTAATAATTGAGTCGCAACATGGTTTTATAAATGGCCGTTCATGTTTAACAAATTTGTTATCTTTTTATTCTAGCATTGTTGAGGCAGTTGATAGTGGTAAGGATTGCGATGTTGTATACCTTGACTTTAGCAAAGCTTTTGATACAGTGCCACATGAAAGACTGATTAAAAAGATAGAGTCTCATGGTATTGGGGGTGCTATATTAAGCTGGATTAGGGCATGGCTATACCAAAGGAAACAGAGAGTTAGTATAAATGGAATCAAGTCAGAGTGGGAAAATGTTGTAAGTGGAGTGCCTCAAGGCTCTGTCCTGGGACCTCTGTTGTTTATAATATATATAAATGATTTAGATTCAGGTTTGAGTAGCAACATTTGCAAATTTGCCGATGATACGAAAATCGGTAGGGAAATTAATTCGGAGGAGGACTCACTATCACTTCAAGTTGATCTAGATAGGGTTTTGAAATGGTCAAAGGATTGGCAGATGCAGTTTAATGCTGATAAATGTAAAGTTCTGAGGTTAGGTAATGATGATAGAGTTACAAGATACGAGCTAGATGGTGTTGTGATTGCGAAGTCGGATTGCGAAAGGGATCTGGGAGTTATGATTAGTAAGAATTTAAAACAATGATCAATGCATAAATGTTCGTAATAAGGCAAATCGGACACTTGGATTTATTAATCGCAGCGTTAGTAACAAGACACCTGGTGTGGTTCTCAAGCTATATCTTGCTCTAGTTAGGCCCCATTTAGATTATGCAGTTCAGTTTTGGTCGCCATATTATAGAATGGATATAAATTCACTTGAACGTGTCCAGCGTAGGATGACTAAGTTAATTCCCCAAATTAGAAATCTTTCATATGAAGAAAGATTAACAAAGCTTAAGTTGCATTCACTGGAAAGGCGAAGAGTTAGGGGTGACATGATAGAGGTTTACAAGTGGATGAATGGACATAACCGGGGGGATATTAATAGGGTATTAAAAGTATCAACACAGGACAGAACACGAAACAATGGGTATAAATTGGATAAGTTTAGATTTAGGAAAGACTTGGGTAAATACTGGTTCAGTAACAGGGTTGTTGATTTGTGGAACCAATTGCCGCGCAACATTGTGGAGGTGGGGTCCCTCGATTGTTTCAAGCACGGGTTGGACAAGTATATGAGTGGGATTGCGTGGTTATAGAATAGGAGCTGCCTCGTATGGGCCAACAGGCCTTCTGCATTTGCCTTTGTTCTTATGTTCTTACTATCACTTCAAGTTGATCTAGATAGGGTTTTGAAATGGTCAAAGGATTGGCAGATGCAGTTTAATGCTGATAAATGTAAAGTTCTGAGGTTAGGTAATGATGATAGAGTTACAAGATACGAGCTAGATGGTGTTGTGATTGCGAAGTCGGATTGCGAAAGGGATAAGAACATAAGAACATAAGAACAAAGGTAACTGCAGAAGGCCTATTGGCCCATACGAGGCAGCTCCTATTCTATAACCACCCAATCCCACTCATATACTTGTCCAACCCGTGCTTGAAACAATCGAGGGACCCCACCTCCACAATGTTACGCGGCAATTGGTTCCACAAATCAACAACCCTATTACTGAACCAGTATTTACCCAAGTCTTTCCTAAATCTAAACTTATCCAATTTATATCCATTGTTTCGTGTTCTGTCCTGTGTTGATACTTTTAATACCCTATTAATATCCCCCCGGTTATGTCCATTCATCCACTTGTAAACCTCTATCATGTCACCCCTAACTCTTCGCCTTTCCAGTGAATGCAACTTAAGCTTTGTTAATCTTTCTTCATATGAAAGATTTCTAATTTGGGGAATTAACTTAGTCATCCTACGCTGGACACGTTCAAGTGAATTTATATCCATTCTATAATATGGCGACCAAAACTGAACTGCATAATCTAAATGGGGCCTAACTAGAGCAAGATATAGCTTGAGAACCACACCAGGTGTCTTGTTACTAACGCTGCGATTAATAAATCCAAGTGTCCGATTTGCCTTATTACGAACATTTATGCATTGATCCTTTTGTTTTAAATTCTTTCTAATCATAACTCCCAGATCCCTTTCGCAATCCGACTTCGCAATCACAACACCATCTAGCTCGTATCTTGTAACTCTATCATCATTACCTAACCTCAGAACTTTACATTTATCAGCATTAAACTGCATCTGCCAATCCTTTGACCATTTCAAAACCCTATCTAGATCAACTTGAAGTGATAGTGAGTCCTCCTCCGAATTAATTTCCCTACCGATTTTCGTATCATCGGCAAATTTGCAAATGTTGCTACTCAAACCTGAATCTAAATCATTTATATATATTATAAACAACAGAGGTCCCAGGACAGAGCCTTGAGGCACTCCACTTACAACATTTTCCCACTCTGACTTGATTCCATTTATACTAACTCTCTGTTTCCTTTGGTATAGCCATGCCCTAATCCAGCTTAATATAGCACCCCCAATACCATGAGACTCTATTTTTTTAATCAGTCTTTCATGTGGCACTGTATCAAAAGCTTTGCTAAAGTCAAGGTATACAACATCGCAATCCTTACCACTATCAACTGCCTCAACAATGCTAGAATAAAAAGATAACAAATTTGTTAAACATGAACGGCCATTTATAAAACCATGTTGCGACTCAATTATTAATTTATGTTTTTCAAGATGAAGACGAATTTTATTTGCTATTATAGATTCGAGTAACTTTCCCACAATAGACGTTAGGCTAATTGGTCGATAGTTAGACGCAAGTGATCTATCTCCTTTCTTAAAAACTGGTATCACATTAGCAACTTTCCAAAACTCTGGCACTCTGCCTGACTCTATTGATTTATTAAATATGGTTGACAGTGGGTCACAAAGCTCCTCTTTGCATTCTTTAAGCACCCTGGCAAACACTTCATCCGGCCCTGGGGATTTGTTTGGTTTGAGTTTTACTATTTGTTTAAGAACATCCTCCCTGGTAACTGCTAAACTCGTCAACCTGTCCTCGTCCCCACCCACATAGACTTGTTCGGCTGAAGGCATATTGTTAAGTTCCTCTTTAGTAAATACAGATACAAAATATTTATTAAAAATACTACTCATCTCTTCATCACTATCTGTTATTTGACCTGTCTCAGTTTTTAATGGACCTATCCTTTCCCTAGTCTTAGTACGATATAACTGAAAAAACCCTTTAGGATTTGTCTTTGCTTGCCCTGCTATGCGAACTTCATAGTTTCTTTTTGCTTTCCTTATCTCTTTTTTAACATTTCTAACCAGTTGTACGAATTCCTGTTCTAAAGTGACCTCCCCATTTTTAATCCTTTTGTACCAAGCTCTCTTTTTACCTATAAGGTTCTTCAAATTCTTTGTTATCCACTTTGGGTCATTAGTATACGATCTATTCAATTTGTATGGTATACTACGTTCCTGTGCTTTGTTTAGAATATTCTTAAATAAGTTATATATTGAATCCACATCGAAATCCCCATTTAAGTCACCTATCGCTGGGTTCATGTCTCGCTCCAAGACCGGCCCACACCCCATACCCAAGCCTTTCCAATCAATTTGACCCAAAAAATTTCTTAGGCTATTAAAATCAGCTTTTCGAAAATCTGGCACTTTAACAGAATTTTCTCCTACTGGTCTATTCCATTCTATGCTAAATCTGATTTCTTTGTGATCACTGCTCCCTAGCTCACTCCCTATTTCGATGTCATTAATTTGCGTTTCCCTGTTAGTTAACACTAAATCTAAAATATTATTTTCCCGTGTTGGTTCCTTAATGTGTTGCGTAAGAAAGCAATCGTCAATTAATTCTAGAAAATCTTCTGCTTCAGTATTCCCTGTTTTGTTCAACCAGTTTATTCCGCTAAAATTAAAGTCACCCATGACATAAATACTGTTAGATCTAGATGCTCTAGATATTTCATCCCATAGATGCTTTGCTTCCATTCTGTCTAAATTTGGTGGCCTATATATTACTCCTATTATAATATTATTAGCTTTTTCGTTTAATTCAATCCAAATAGTTTCAGTGTGTGGCTCTGTTTTGATTCCCTCTTTGAGACTACATTTCAAATTGTCCCTAACATATATGGCTACTCCACCTCCTCGTCTAATATATCTATCTGTGTGAATCTGGGAGTTATGATTAGTAAGAATTTAAAACAAAAGGATCAATGCATAAATGTTCGTAATAAGGCAAATCGGACACTTGGATTTATTAATCGCAGCGTTAGTTACAAGACACCTGGTGTGGTTCTCAAGCTATATCTTGCTCTAGTTAGGCCCCATTTAGATTATGCAGTTCAGTTTTGGTCGCCATATTATAGAATGGATATAAATTCACTTGAACGTGTCCAGCGTAGGATGACTAAGTTAATTCCCCAAATTAGAAATCTTTCATATGAAGAAAGATTAACAAAGCTTAAGTTGCATTCACTGGAAAGGCGAAGAGTTAGGGGTGACATGATAGAGGTTTACAAGTGGATGAATGGACATAACCGGGGGGATATTAATAGGGTATTAAAAGTATCAACACAGGACAGAACACGAAACAATGGATATAAATTGGATAAGTTTAGATTTAGGAAAGACTTGGGTAAATACTGGTTCAGTAACAGGGTTGTTGATTTGTGGAACCAATTGCCGCGTAACATTGTGGAGGTGGGGTCCCTCGATTGTTTCAAGCACGGGTTGGACAAGTATATGAGTGGGATTGGGTGGTTATAGAATAGGAGCTGCCTCGTATGGGCCAATAGGCCTTCTGCAGTTACCTTTGTTCTTATGTTCTTATGTTCTTAACACAGGGGGATAATAATGGAGTATTAAAAGTATCAACACACGACAGAATGCAAAACAATGGGTATAAATTGGATAAGTTTAGATTTTGGAAAGACTTGGGTAAATACTGGTTCGGTAACAGGGTTGTTGATTTGTGGAACCAATTGCCACGTAACGTGGTGGAGGTGGGGTCCCTCGATTGTTTCAAGCGTGGGTTGGACAAGTATATGAGTGGGATTGGGAGGTTATAGATAGGAGCTGCCTCGTATGGGCCAATAGGCCTTCTGCAGTTACCTTTGTTCTTATGTTAAATTGCATTGTTATTCTTCAGCTATATTTTGCTCTTGTTAGGCCCCATTTAGATAATGTAGCTCAGTTTTGGTCTCCCTAGTATAGAATATATATAAATGCACTAGAACGCATCCAGCATAGAATGCAAAGTTAATCTTGCAAATTAGAAACCTGTCATATGAAGGAAGATTGACAATTCTTAAATTACATTTTCTGGGAAGGCGAAGAATAAGGTGTGGCATGATAGAGGGGTACAGATGAATGAATGTACATAACAAAGGGTACTAAAAGTTTCCAATACAAAACACAGAATGAGTATAAATTAGATAAGTTTAGATTTAGAATAGATCGGGTAAATACTGGTTTGGGAATAGGGTTGCTAATTTGTGGAACCAATTTCCACATAACATAATAGAAGTAGGATCCCTTAATTGTTTCAAGCGTAGGTTATACATATATGAATGTATAGATTCGGCGATTATAAATAGGAGCTTCCCTGTATGGGCCAATAGGCCTTCTTTAGTTACCTTTATTTTTATGATCTAAAAACCTTACATTTGTCTGATTGAGATAAACATGGAAAAAGTCTCACTATTACTTAAGAACATAAAAATGAAGGTATCTGCAGAATGCCTTTTGGTCCATATAAGGCAGCTCTAAAATTTTATTTATTTATTGAATAATTTAGGAAAAGTGTGGATTATTTTAGTATTTTTTTAAATTAATGACAAGTCAGACAACGTTTATTAGCTTGAACATACACCTCACTCTCCAGGGACCTCACATCCACCTAGCGCCACCTATATATTAACTTGCAGACATTAGATTTTCTGAGTAGCAAGTCTTAAACAACAACATTAGACCTGTGTTGTTGTAACAACAACATTAGACCTGTACATATAAAAATGTATAGCACGCTATACATTTATTGAACAAAAATTCTACCACTTACCCATGCCCGTGACATCTGCTTAATTGCTAAATCTTCAATCAGAGAGCTCATTAATATTGAGTATTGACTTGTATTTGACTCACTCGTAAGAGAGTGTTGGAACTCTCTTACGCTGTGTTACTTCCACTTTCCAAGACAATGGATTCCACTGCTCAATCTGACTATTTTCCGAGTCTTCCACGATCGATCTTAGCCGACGTAAGATCCCTCTCTGAAGAATTTACTGCCGACCAAATTTTAACATTTATTGAGAAGTCACAAGACAGTCTTATTATCTTGCATGATAAAAATCGTAAGATGATATCCGCTAGCACATTTCAGCTTGGAATTTTGTGCGCATTAACTCTTTCCTTGCGTACGCCTTCGGTCAAAATTACGGGGCAATGGGAAGATGTACTTTGGAAAATTACTGACCTAACATGTACTTGGCCGTCTGAAAATAACATAAATTTAAGGGAACTGGAGTCTACTACCTTGAAACCCTGGATATTTACAATATTCTCAGACCCGGAATTGTGCCCTAACCCATACCTGCGTCTGAAAATGATCCATTATATCAGTTATTGGCGAGATTATTTCTTGCAGGATGCCACATTGGGAATGCAGGCAGTTGCAGGGCTGGTGATCAATAGTAAATATATCGATCTTAATCATCTTATGGCAAATGATCGTTATTTATTAACTTTAATTGCAAGTCTTGGAAGAATGTTAATAAGCCTTAATATATATGGCCACCTAGATACTCTTGCTGCTGCAGCCTTAGACCAGGTAAGGAGAATTAATGTTAGCCGAGAAGCTTCCTTATTCTACCATCTAGTGCAGGTCCTAAACGAAGCGGCAGAGGCTACCCTAGAGAAATATAAACTAGATAAAGACGTAGAGTATGCTTTATGGGTGTTCAATAATCTGTTGAGTCTCTTTTTGGTGTTGCTTTCACCGCCCACTGTAGAGGCTTATGCAGGTCCTGGACTGGCAAAGATCTCTGCAGACACCCTAGTTACGATCACGTTTTCAATTGTTACAATTGGCTTGACATTACAAGCTACGGATGGTAGTGAATACATGATGCTCTTGTCCTACTTAAATAGGATTTACCATAGTATATCAGTACATGAAGACTGTAGATCAGTTTCCCAGGTTCTAAGACTTGACCATGAAGAGTATCTGTCTTCCCTTAGCAAGAAGGCAGCAGATTTCGGCTGTTTCTTCCAACATTTCCTAATACCATACCAGGAATCATCGGAAGCCGTCCCGGAAGAGTTCAGAGACAGCGTGACGCAGTCGCTGATGGAGGCGCCGGTACTGCTGCACTCGTCCAAGATGGTGATAGACGAGTCGACACTGGTTCGCCTGCTGTTGGAGTCTCCCTCCGACCCCTTCACGCGTCAACCTCTGGACCAGGGCTCCTATAGTCGCCTTCCCGAACTTCAGGTTGACATTCTTGCTTGGAAGAATAACACCCAAATTACCGAATAATATAATTATTAGAATATTGAATTTATACGAATGTTAGAGTTTACTTTTTACAATTTTATTCACACATAGTAATGTAGTTTACTTGAATATGTTGTGGAATTATCTATTAAACAATAAAACAACAGAAGTAACAATTTATGAGCATCTTATTCTCACCTATTTAACAATATTTGAAAATATCTGCCAAAATCATTGAGAGGAAATTTGAAGAACGAGAAAAGTTTTAATTTAGATGAGATTAAACTGGTAAATATAATTGTTTTAATAATTATAATACGCTCGTGAGCCTGCTATTGGAGTCTCCCTCCGACCCCTTCAGGCGTCGCCCTCTGGTCCTATAGTCGCCTTCCCGATTACTAGTGATTACCTAATAGTCAACTATCTTCAGCCTCTACCTAACTCTTTGCATGAGAATACCATTGTTCTTTAAATAACAAATGATTCAATCACCCTTGACGAGATACTAACTTTATTTCCCCTCCCCCATCCCCCCCCCCCTGCACACAAAAAAAAAGCATTCAATTCTTCATCCTTGATCCGCTCCTGTACCAAGTAAGTCCACTACGGGCTCACAATAAAAAGTGCTACTTGGAACTTGTTCTGAGTAGCTGAATCTATAACAACAACAACATCTTCAGCCTTCCCTGATTTTCACACTGAAGCATACGTTTTAGACCAATATCAATCCGGCCCACCTTTTCCGCAATTTTGAAATGCCAGTATGCGAACAATTCAAATCGAATGTAACCGAATTTAATATTTACTTATTTATTTATTACAAATATATACTTCTGATCCGCAAAAGCAACAATAACGCTCTCAATACATTCTTTTTTAATTCACTGATCTCTTGAGAGAAACGAGAACCCTGTTTGTGGATTTGTTGACTTATTTAAGGCTTTTTACCCTGATAACTACAATAAACGTATCAAACATCAACATTATCAGGTCATGGGAAGCACCCTTCAATTCCTCGAATCATACATCGATGACAATTTCAAGTATATTTATCTGAACGACGCCGCTAATTCATCGAATCTTCCAATAAATATTCCTCTCAAGACAAACATTAACAAGTCTACTCCTCTTTCTCATTTATTTCAATGCCCTTCCCATTGTAACTCGATCCTATTCGGTTTGCTGATGACACAACCTATATTTTGCCTACTCCCAACCCTCTTTTTGTAAATAACATTGTGAATACTGAATTAACAATTACCGAAATATGAACTTAATAGATTGGCAAGTTGCTTGTGTCTAAAATTAGATACTATGTTCCTCGCCCTGTCCTGGTAACGTCCTAGTATTTGCTCATCTATAAATTTGTAAATTTGTCTGGGGCTATTCTGCCCAAAATTACCATCGATCCCCAATTACTCAAACCGGCCCAAATTTTGAAGGGCCGGACGAAGTGTTTGCCAGGGTGCTAAAGGAATGCAAAGAGGAGCTTTGCGAGCCATTGTCTACCAGTGTCAGAGTCGTGGAAGGTTGCTAATGTGGTACCAATTTAAAATAAAGGAGATGGATCAACCCAGGAAAGAAGATAGATCAACTCAAGAAAGGAGATGAACAGTCACTTCTTTTCCTACCATCCTCCTCCTTGTGATAAGATTTATGTCTTCGTATCTCTCTTCCTCCACGCTCTACGCATCAGAGACCCCGAGTTTCTTGATTTTGAAATTTCCTTTATCAACAAATCTTTCTGTTGCTTTGATCACCCTTTACATTTTATCAACTGTGCCTATTCTCAAGCTCAACGATATTTCTTGCATCCTAAACCTGTTTCCAACACTATTAGCACTGTGCTCTGCCTTCCCTTTGAATCTGAACTACTTTAGAGTTCAGATTCAAAGAGTGCATTTTCAGATTCAGTTTAGAGTGCACCAGTGTCCCTTAACAACTGGACTGGTTTCCAGGTTCCACTAGTACATAATAGGGATCCCGAATGTAGGTATGGATCAAAATTCGTCATCCACTTGGGCATGACTGGAGCAACATTGGCATTAATGGTTTGCAAACCCTTACTCATAATTAGACCAGTTGGTCTCAACTCAGGGTGCAAAGCATAGCAGGAATTTACCACATGACCTCTTCTCCTGCAATGCGTGCAATATCTGCTAGTGGTCGGAACAGCCGAACCCACTGCAGGCTTAATCACTACATTACTTGAGGTTGACAACCTTGCCTGTTGTTTCTCAGATTTAGGCTTTACAGGAGAAGGGTTAAGGGGAGTAGGTGAAGTAGCTGGTCGAGTCTGGAAAACATGATTGTTAGGAGCATAATAATTAGTTTTAGCCTTAAAATGATTAATTGGTGCTCTAAAAGGCACTTTAGTAAGAACATAAGAACAAAGGTAACTGCAGAAGGCCTATTGGCCCATACGAGGCAGCTCCTATTCTATAACCACCCAATCCCACTCATATACTTGTCCAACCCGTGCTTGAAACAATCGAGGGACCCCACCTCCACAATGTTACGCGGCAATTGGTTCCACAAATCAACAACCCTGTTACTGAACCAGTATTTACCCAAGTCTTTCCTAAATCTAAACTTATCCAATTTATATCCATTGTTTCGTGTTCTGTCCTGTGTTGATACTTTTAATACCCTATTAATATCCCCCCGGTTATGTCCATTCATCCACTTGTAAACCTCTATCATGTCACCCCTAACTCTTCGCCTTTCCAGTGAATGCAACTTAAGCTTTGTTAATCTTTCTTCATATGAGAGATTTCTAATTTGGGGAATTAACTTAGTCATCCTACGCTGGACACGTTCAAGTGAATTTATATCCATTCTATAATATGGCGACCAAAACTGAACTGCATAATCTAAATGGGGCCTAACTAGAGCAAGATATAGCTTGAGAACCACACCAGGTGTCTTGTAACTAACGCTGCGATTAATAAATCCAAGTGTCCGATTTGCCTTATTACGAACATTTATGCATTGATCCTTTTGTTTTAAATTCTTACTAATCATAACTCCCAGATCCCTTTCGCAATCCGACTTCGCAATCACAACACCATCTAGCTTGTATCTTGTAACTCTATCATCATTACCTAACCTCAGAACTTTACATTTATCAGCATTAAACTGCATCTGCCAATCCTTTGACCATTTCAAAACCCTATCTAGATCAACTTGAAGTGATAGTGAGTCCTCCTCCGAATTAATTTCCCTACCGATTTTCGTATCATCGGCAAATTTGCAAATGTTGCTACTCAAACCTGAATCTAAATCATTTATATATATTATAAACAACAGAGGTCCCAGGACAGAGCCTTGAGGCACTCCACTTACAACATTTTCCCACTCTGACTTGATTCCATTTATACTAACTCTCTGTTTCCTTTGGTATAGCCATGCCCTAATCCAGCTTAATATAGCACCCCCAATACCATGAGACTCTATCTTTTTAATCAGTCTTTCATGTGGCACTGTATCAAAAGCTTTGCTAAAGTCAAGGTATACAACATCGCAATCCTTACCACTATCAACTGCCTCAACAATGCTAGAATAAAAAGATAACAAATTTATAAAATTTATAAAACCATGTTGCGACTCAATTATTAATTTATGTTTTTCAAGATGAAGACGAATTTTATTTGCTATTATAGATTCGAGTAACTTTCCCACAATAGACGTTAGGCTAATTGGTCGATAGTTAGACGCAAGTGATCTATCTCCTTTCTTAAAAACTGGTATCACATTAGCAACTTTCCAAAACTCTGGCACTCTGCCTGACTCTATTGATTTATTAAATATGGTTGACAGTGGGTCACAAAGCTCCTCTTTGCATTCTTTAAGCACCCTGGCAAACACTTCATCCGGCCCTGGGGATTTGTTTGGTTTGAGTTTTACTATTTGTTTAAGAACATCCTCCCTGGTAACTGCTAAACTCGTCAACCTGTCCTCGTCCCCACCCACATAGACTTGTTCGGCTGAAGGCATATTGTTAAGTTCCTCTTTAGTAAATACAGATACAAAATATTTATTAAAAATACTACTCATCTCTTCATCACTATCTGTTATTTGACCTGTCTCAGTTTTTAATGGACCTATCCTTTCCCTAGTCTTAGTACGATATAACTGAAAAAACCCTTTAGGATTTGTCTTTGCTTGCCCTGCTATGCAAACTTCATAGTTTCTTTTTGCTTTCCTTATCTCTTTTTTAACATTTCTAACCAGTTGTACGAATTCCTGTTCTAAAGTGACCTCCCCATTTTTAATCCTTTTGTACCAAGCTCTCTTTTTACCTATAAGGTTCTTCAAATTCTTTGTTATCCACTTTGGGTCATTAGTATTCGATCTATTCAATTTGTATGGTATACTACGTTCCTGTGCTTTGTTTAGAATATTCTTAAATAAGTTATATATTGAATCCACATCGAAATCCCCATTTAAGTCACCTATCGCTGGGTTCATGTCTCGCTCCAAGACCGGCCCACACCCCATACCCAAGACTTTCCAATCAATTTGACCCAAAAAATTTCTTAGGCTATTAAAATCAGCTTTTCGAAAATCTGGCACTTTAACAGAATTTTCTCCTACTGGTCTATTCCATTCTATGCTAAGTAGTTCATGCTCATCAGCTAGCTTGGCTAATTTGATAAGATCAGTGGTTTGTTTATTTTCAGCCATAAATAAAGCTAATTTCTCTGGTAGACATCCCACTACTTCCTCAGTTACTATGAGGTCTCTTAAAGTCTCAAACTCTGTAATATTAAGTGCTTTAATCCATCTGTCAAAGTGATTTAATTTTACTCTTACAAAGTCAGAAATAGTCTGGTCATGTGCTCTTTTTAAACTTCTGAATTTTATTCTATGTGCCTCTGGGATCTGCTGGTAAGCATTCAAAATACTTTGCTGAACAAACTGAAAATCGAAAGAATTCTCAGCAGGCAAAGATGCAAATACCTCTTGAGCTTTACCCTTAAATTGTCCTTGTAATATGCTAACCCATTGATCGACAGGCCAGTTCATGCTGACTGCTAGTTTCTTAAAATGCAAGAAAAATATTTCTGGATCTTCTTCATTAAACTTAGGTAATTCTACATGTTTACTGTACTTAGAAGAACTATTTGTACTCTCTGGATTATTACTAGTGTTACCCAAACCTGCCGCAATCCTCTGCTGTTCTAACCTGTTATTATTTTCAGCCATACTCTGCTGAATTTCTAATTGTTTAGTTTGTTGCTCTGCTAGTCTTAACTGAGCCTCCAACTCAAGGTGTTTTGTCTGGTTCTGCAACCTCTGCTTGTCTGCTTCCAGCCTAGCCATTTCTAATTGAGTCTCCAACTCCAACTTTAAGATTGCCACCTTGTCACTTGACTTTTCTTCTAACTCTCCCAAACACTCTTCTTCAAGTCTCTCCTCCTCCACCAAGTGTGTGACAATCACTCTTAACACTTGAGCTTTCAACATTTTACTGGGAATAGCTATGTTCAATTTATCAGCCAGCAATAACAAACCATACTTCTTTAAGTCTTTAATTTTACCTAAATTGGGCTGATCCACCAGCGCAGCAACCTGATCCTCCATGGTTGGCTCAATAATCACAACTTACACTTGAAACAACACTGAAAATTATGCTTGGCCCCTGGCACAAGCTAAACACTTACCTCAAATCGTGAAGCGTTGAGAAGTTTTCACAGCAGCTCAGATTGAACAAACAATTTCACAGGCTTGATTAGGTGTCACTAGATAATCACAGATTACCTAAGAAGGCAATTGCTATTAATAATTAGCACTGTTAATTGAACAAACATTACAGGGAATTAAGGTTTAATCTCCCGGACACAGGCCCCCATTTGTTACCACCCTTGAGACTAAATAAGGTTCTTCTCCCCGCAGTGTAAAGAAATGATAATAAATCGGCCATGCCAACAGAAGTCTAGGGGTATAATTACATCACTGCATACAATGGAGAACAATATATTTATGCTAAGGGGACAAACATAACAATAATTAAATGTATAAATAATAGCCAGAAATATTCTTCAGCATGCAATATCATAGAATGAAATTAATTATTGAGACATGAGCAATATCACCAAAACATGGATTAATCAATAGTAATACTCAAATCATCTAACCAGATAATTAACATTTATATGGGCTAAAATAACAGTGATCAATGACTTAGCTTAAAACACAACTCTTCTCGACAACAGCCGCCACGCTACTGCCCACGCTTTGGTCCGCAGGCCAAACGTCGACTAAACGTCCACATAAACATTGTGGAAATTCTAATAACAAAATGCAGCACTAATATTCAAAACATTGTCAAACTAAAGAGTAGTAAACACTGGTACAACATTCCATACAATAATACGACAACCAAATATGGGAATAAATCAAGGTAAAACTATAGACACTCGATTGACAACAATGTTCCCACACTGGCCATATCCAAATATGGTCAACCGCTCACACGGAGAAACTACATGAGAAGTCTAACACAAAAAACCTCACACACACTACACAGCATGCTATGTTATATATATAACATACAAAATCTTATATCATACAACTGGATGCAATATTAATTAGAGAACAAGACAATAAAGTAATATGAGAATCAAGAGTAATGGCAGAATCTTAGTAAGATTCGTAACAGTAATGCCCTAGTATTTGCTCATCTATAAATTTATAAATTTGTCTGGGGCTCTTCTGCCCAAAATTACCTTCGATCCCCAATTACTCAAACCGGCCCAAATTTTGAAGGGCCGGACGAAGTGTTTGCCAGGGTGCTGAAGGAATACAAAGAGGAGCTTTGCGAGCCATTGTCTACCATATTTAATATATCATTAGAGTCAGGCAGAGTGTCAGAGTCGTGGAAGGTTGCTAATGTGGTACCAATTTACAATAAAGGAGATGGATCAACCCAGGAAAGAAGATAGATCAACTCAAGAAAGGAGATGAACCGTCACTTCTTTTCCTACCATCCTCCTCCTTGTGATAAGATTTATGCCTTCGTATCTCTCTTCCTCCACGCTCTACGCATCAGAGACCCCGAGTTTCTTGATTTTGAAATTTCCTTTATCAACAAATCTTTCTGTTGCTTTGATCACCCTTTACATTTTATCAACTGTGCCTATTCTCAAGCTCAACGATATTTCTTGCACCCTAAACCTGTTTCCAACACTATTAGCACTATGCTCTGCCTTCCCTTTGAATCTGAACTACTTTAGAGTTCAGAATACTTTTCGTCCTGTTGACATAAAGCTTGCCTTTTGACAAACTAACATTTTTCGTAGCGATCAAGTTCACACTGCGCCTACTGCTTCTTATGCTGTTGGTGTCTACTATATTTCTTGTTCTTCTTGTCTTCTCCAATGCTTTTGTTAAACTGGCTATACACTAAATGACAGTCTTAAAGAACACAAAAGACGTTTCAAGCCTGCAGACACAAGCAATGCTGTCGTGAGTTGTAATGGTATATGCACACCATAGCTCCTTCCCCTTCCCCCTTTCTCTTCCCCTTCCCTCCCTTTGGTCATCCCTTCCATTTGTCACGGTCTGACCCTCGTGGTCATAAACAGTTTGAAGTCACTTGCACTCCTGTCCATCTGTCTAGTGACGAATTGAAAATAGTACCTCAGGGCCATTAAACTTGTTTTCTCAAGTTACACCTGGGTGCCCAGTCGGCATTCCCACAGGAAAGTCGTTGGTGCCTTCCCAGTTTTTGGAGTTTTCTGTCAAGAGGAATTGACCCTTATGGTCAAACCTGATCCGGATTGGTTGAAGACATGTTTAAATCCATAGGCCATAGGCTTGAGATAGGCGGAGTTAATTTGGGCCTAGAAACTAGGGGGGTGGAGTCTGTCCCACTGGTAAGCGTTTTTAGAAAATATTAGTTAGTGTGTCTTGGGGCCTCAACTGAGGTACAGGTCAGGTGACCCGCGGGCAGCTAATCAACATCCTTTGGCAAGCTGCAGTATTGAAGGTAATTATGCACTTAGGTTCATGTATATTTCAGTATTACATTCGATTCCATTCCTTCGTAGGGATTTAGAGCAGGCTATGTTTTCAATTTTGATTTAAATATACGGATCCCAATAATAACGTATTTTAATGTATTTGTGTTTAGTTATCTGTTCCCTTTGATTAATGACTGTGTTATTCATTCTTGTGATTTTCATTTGCTGTGCTAGAAATTCCCTTGTGTTCTCCATCTTATGAATAGTAAAATCGCTCTAGAATCTCCCCTTCAGTTCAGTAAGATTACAGTATTAATCCATTAAGATTCATTTACTTGCCCTTTGAGTTCCCTGAGTCTCTTCCTTCCTGGGGAAACAATAATTTTAGACACATTCATTTATGTTTGGGAAGGTGGTGGCAGTGTTTAATGATTTTAATTATTAGTTATAAATTAATAACCCCTATTCTTGTTGTGTTCTCATTTAATATTCAGCTTATATTCGTGGCAGTCCAGTGAGGGGTTATACTGGACTGTAGCAGTGTTGAGCTGGGGTATTGGGTGGAAAGAGTAGAGAGAGAGTTACAACAGGGGTAGCGTTCAGAACTATTACAAGAGTTCAGGGTTATTACAATGGTAGTAGCGGTGTTTTCAATAATTTCTTGACGATTATTGAAACCTCACGCGTCTGTCCGTTCGGATATGCTGTGTGGTGAGAGTTCAGCCGGGGGCAACGAGCTAGAGGTCGACGGTAATCCTATGTGATGCGATTTACATAGAGTAGGCGATTCTAGTGTCGTGAAGGGCTGTTGAATTTAAGTATAGGCAGTTAAGTGTATGCGCTAAACAGGCAGTTAAGAGTGGAGGCCGCCTTGGGTAGTTGGAAAGAGTACTCTTTACTCGACCCTCTGCAACTACGGACAAGGGTGCTGCGTGGTGGTTTTCGCAAAACGCAGTGACATTTCGTGACAATTCTAGGTTTCAAATTGTCGGGGCGGGGAAGTATTAGGACGCTATTTATTTTCCCCGAGGCCGTGTTAGGCGACCCAATCGCTAGATTTTTACGGTAAAGCCATGAAATTGAAATGGAAATAAGTTTATTGAGGTAAAATACACACAAAGAGATGAGGTAGCTCAAGCTATTCTCACCCCATTCAGTACAACGTGCTAATATAAACATAGACACACATCACAAATAAACATATTACCAAACATTGTGAGAGGTAAACATATACATTTCCTCCTTCACAAGTAGTATGGTATCAGACGTACACACAAATACTTTTATGACCTAGGTATACTGTATTGACAATTTGCAAGACACCTGCAGATAATTCAACAAAATATTACAATCTTGGTGCAAAATTCTTATATCTCTCAAGAATATCATCAACCTTTCCGTTGTGACACATCCAGGCTATTTGTTCAGGAACAGTCCTTATCTCAGTGTTTCTATATACATTAATCAATGGACAATCAAGAACATAATGGGCCAGGGTGTGAGACCTTAACATACCACATAGTTTACACTTCGTGTCATTATTATGAACATCTATACCATATTCCCAGTAATATTTGTACCCAAGCCTGAGCCGCATGTACACAGAGTCACTCCAAGCATTTCTCCTTTTACCATAAGTGAAATGGGTGTTTTGACTCACATACATGTAGTGTTGCATGGTTTGACTACTCTCATACATTATCTCTCTCCTCTCCACTCCCGCCTGTGCCTGAATATTTCTGATTTTGCTTCTTATTTGTCTCATTGTGAATTCACATTCAATGTCAACTTGTGGTTTTGATGTGGCACGTTTGGCCAAGTCATCCGCCACCTCGTTGAGCACTATTCCAACATGAGATGGAATCCACATGAATTTCACACTATAACCTTTCAGCTGTATCTCGGTTATTCTTCTCTTACAGTCCTCAACTATAGACATGAAGACTGGGTTTCGACTGTTTAAGCACTCCAGTGCTCCTCGGCTATCGACAAATACAAAAACATTTTTGTCGTCATGATGTCCTTCCTCCAAACACGCCAGAATGGCCTGCAGTTCAGCTTGTGTGGATGATATATAATTACTAAGCTGGAGTTCAATTATCCTGTCCACAGTCCCAAACTCCGTATATTCCCTTATTAGGACACCACACCCGGCCCTGCCATCCTCCGCCACCGACCCGTCGCAATATACATGTAAACTGTTGCCTCTTGGTAACCGAGATATCATGCTTCCATACAAACACCGTAATTGTCCCGGTTCATGATGAATCTTTTTCACCTTGAGGGGTACAATTTCGACGTCTATTTTCTGTACTTTCCAGGGAGCAGACATATTACACTGTCGAGAGGGTTTACAGCAGTCAAGTACGTCGTATTTCCTGAGGTCATGAGCTAATCCCCTCGTGTAGCGTGTCTCCCTCAGTTTCCTGGAAGTGTGTACGTCACTGAAGCAGGTCTGAACGCCCTCAAACAGCTTATCCCCTCCTTTTCTCCGCATGAAACGAATAGATACTCTAGTATTAATGTCACGGACTCTATCACACACACTCTGTAAATTTAATTCCATTCTCATTATTTCAATCATTGCATTTCTTTGACATGCAAGAATAATCCTAATAGCCTCGTTCTGTATCAGCTCTATTTTTTGAATTCTGCCTTGGCCTGTGTAAGACAATACGGGTGCAGCGTAGTCTATCAGGGACCGAACAGTACTTATGTATAACATCCGCAAGATAGGTACCCCAACACCTTTACCAGAAAAAGCCAGTGCTTTCAGAGGATGCAGACGGGCTTTACATAAGGTGCTGATATGATTTATTTCAGCATTTTTACTCTCACATGTGTACCCACCATACATGCCCAGATACTTGTACTTCTGAACACGGCTCAGTTCCACACCATTTAGAGTAAGTGTTATATTTCTTCGTTTCCTATACTCGTAGTTGGTTTTATCTGCATTTATAACTAAGCCTAACTTGTGACAGGTTGTACCAAGTATGTTAAGAGCAGTTTGAATTTTGTTCCCAGAAGTGCCTTGTATAAGAATGTCATCAGCATATATGATCGTCGTGACCCCTGGAGGATACATCTCTGATGCTAATCTGTTCATTAATACATTGAATAAGGTGGGACTTAATACTCCCCCTTGTGGGGTACCTAACTGAAACCTCCGTTCCTCAGACATGTATCCCTGGTAATACACCTGACCTTTTCTGCCTTGTAGATAATCCCTTATCCAGTGTAGCAATCTCCCTGTTATTCCCAGATTGGCTAATTCGTATAAGATTACTTCCCCATTGGCTTTATCAAATGCTCCTTGTAGATCAACAAAAACTCTTCAATTGTCATCCACATTAGACAAACACTTTAAGAGACAATCCGCAGTACTTTTGCCTTTGATAAAACCAAAGAGATTACTGGACATGTTATCACCTACAAGGTAGAGGAGCCTATTTAACAAAATCCTTTCCATCATTTTACAAAAGCCTAGTTATTTAGTCTAACCGTTGACGGCGAAGTACGGGATTATTTTGTACTGTTGGGATCTAGGTAGATGCGGTTACCTAGGCTTGGAAAAGCGACAGGGCGGGCCGGGACAGGACTGTTATAGGTTAAATCGAGTTTTCCTTAAGTATTAAATTAAGTTCCTATTCAGGTTAAGTATCCCCTTATTTGAGTAATTCTCGTATATAAGTGTTATTATTTTCTAAGTATTTTTTTACGTGATAATATTAAGGAAGTCTGGAGTTTTTGTTTTCGTGTTGTGCAGTATATATTCTCTGAGAGAATTACTAAGGTGAGTGGTTTTACTGTTTTCAAGTGAAATGAAGTGCAGAGCATTAAAGTGAATTTTGTGAAAGACTTAGTGAAAATCGTGGAAAATTTGTTGTGGTGAAAATTTCGTCAAAGTTGTTTGGAAAATCTCAGTTTTGGGAATAATTTCTAGTTTTGTGTCTAGCCATATGTTCATCGGGTCGTCAGTGTTAATTCAAGTGTGCGAGTAAAGTGATCCGAGTTAGAACTTTGAGAGACCAAAAGTCGATTTTTGGTCATTTAAGCGAATTAGCGTTGGGACTCTGAATTTTCTAGCGGTTTTACTCAGCGCTCAGTGAGACAGCGGTCTGTAATGTTTTGCATTCTCCCAAGTGTCCAAGTGTCTTGTGAGTGTTATATTCGGTTAATGTAACGAGTCAACTACGCGCCAGTTTTTAATTTATAATTTAGGGAGAATAATTACTAATTTTTTAACTAAAATTCAGCGTGACTCTGTAGTTGTGAGCGTCGCAACTATCAGTGCTAATTTCTCAGTATTCTACAACACGACCGGCGGTGAACATTAAGTAACGTAAATAAGTAATTTACCATTAATTTTCGTGTAATTAATAAATTTACTTATAATTATATCTGAGCGCCGTTGTTAGCGTCGGGCGTTAAGAATTAAATAATTGTTGAAGTCTTAAACATCACGCTAGTATTAATGTACTAGTAACGTCTTCAGTCCTAGTGCGGTTAAGAACTAAAAAAGAAATAGTTAAACAATTCAGTTAACGTAAGTGTTGTATTAATTGTGCGCTGGCCAACACGACTTAGATTATTTTTTTTTATAAATAAAACAAAGTTTAAACTAAATTATTTAAAATAAATTCAGTGTAGTTCCTTTCGCGATAATATTCACTGTATAATTTCAGGTTATTTTGTTTAAGAATGCGGTAATTATCAATATTTTTTCTAAGATTTATATTGGTCTTGCATTTAGAGACAAGACATTCTTACTTTAATTTTTTTATAATTGCGTTACGGACGGTTTAGACGGACTTGGCACTCACAATATAAGCTATCGCCCATTGTCAGGATCACCCCAGCCAAATACCACCCAAACCCTTGTCGACGCGTTATTGGAATTGTGGAAAACTACATTTCCCTCTCAACCCCCTGTTTACAACCCCCACCCCCGGCCTGCCCTCACCCTCCCTCTTATCCCCCCAACCCATCCAACCAACCCCTCCGGTTACCCACCCTATCCCCTCTATTAATCCTACATCTTGCTCCTCACCACCCCTTTTTCCCCTATCCCCATTCCTAGTGTCGCCTCTACAGAAGTTGCTGGGGAAGGTAGCTAGCGGCCTTCTGGGGCACGTAAAATTGGTGATGAAATTTGTTGGAGGTGTCATGGTCGAGGCCATTACAGGTATGTGTGCACGAGCACACGGGTCAAGGGTGACCCAGAACAGGTCAGTACGTTGGCTGGCAGACCTACGTTTGAGATGACGGTGGAAGGTGTGAGATTGACAGTTTTTGTGGACACCCCGGAAGTCAAGCAACTCTCATTAAAAAGTCAGCCTTCAGCACACTTCAAGAGACACGCCTTAAACGTTGTGGAAAACAATAAACAGCAGTTAATGGTCAACATATTAATATCTTGGGCCAGGCTACACTCAATTTTGAAGTTGGTAAGGGAGGATCTTACCCACACAATTGCACGATTGTCGAGAATCTTGCATTCCCTGGTCAGATTTTATTGGGAATGGATTTTCTGGGACAGGTTAACTTTTCGTTGCTCCCTCTCAGGAGGGAGCAAGGAAGTGCAGATTGAAGTTGGGCCAGGTAGTTTAAAAATCCAATTAAAATGGTAGATCATCCGCCAGTGGTTGCTTCCATTAGCAAGAAACAGAAGTACAACATTCACTTCTCTAAGTTGTTGTTTAAATCTTTTCCAGACACAGATAAGAAGTCATGTGGGTTACATGCCTTGGTGAAACAATGTTGCCCACCCCATTCAGTTAAATTCATTAAAGTATCAGTGGGACGTCACATTGCACCAGGTACTACCCTTCAGGTGGCTGGGAGATGTGACAGGTTGTTGATCCCCCATCATTTAATCACAGTGCTTGATAAAGGTGCCCTTATTCCAGTTGTCAATCTCTCGCACAAAACCAGGGCAAAATCAGGATTTCAGTGCAGGTGATAGGCTGTCTCAGCCTACAATTGTAGAAAATACAGGAATTTTTCAGTATCAAAGCCAGGACGAGATGCCAGCCACCATAGCACAATGTAGTGCGCTGAATGTTACAGATAGTATTACACAGGGGTAACACAAGACCGAGACAAGGAAAAGTAGTAATACTCAGGAAGTTGATAAGTTAATCTCGGCTCTAGATTTGCAACATGTGCAACAGTCAGATAGGAAACTTTTGAGAGGGATTTTACGTAAATTCCCTAGACTGTTTGCACCAGAAGACGATCAAATCGGGCTTCTGGATAGGATTGAGCATATTATTCCTACAGGTGATCATCCTCCTATTTACACTCGTCAATGGAGGCTTCCGGAACGGGCAAAGGAAGTAATTAGGGATGAGTGTCAGAAGATGTTGAGACAGAATGTGATAGAGCCTAGTACATCACCATGATTGTCGCCAGTGGCGTTGGTACGTAAACCGGATGGTAGTTATAGGTTTTGTGTTGACTACCGAAAGATCAACGAAATTACTAAAAGTGATGTGTACCCTCTGCCACGGATACAAGAAATAATAGATCAGTTTGGGGCGGCAAAATACTTTTCCACTCTGGATGCGAAATCTGCATATTGGGCCATCCCAGTCACTGAGAAGGATAGAGAGAAGACCGCTTTCTCTGATGGGGTTCATACTTATCAATTCAAGCGGATGCCTTTCGGGTTAAAGACAGCGCCTTCATCATTTCAGAGGGCAATCAATTACATCCTAAACCCAGTCTTGGGAAGGCACTCATTAGCGTACCTGGATGATGTGGTTATCTACTCCAGGACGTTTGATCAGCACTTACGAGATTTGACGGAGACGTTGACATTGTTAGATAAGGCGGGGTTCAAACTTAATGTGGGGAAATGCATTCTGGCATCTCAGAAATTCAAGTTTCTGGGATTCCAGGTGAGCACAGATGGTATCCGACCTGACCCCGACTCCTGTCGCACCATTGTTGACATGCCTACACCTATGATAGCAAAGGATTTTCGAAGGTTTCTGTGGGGAGCTGGATATTTCCGTCGCCACATTGAGGGTTTTGCAAGTACATCAGCACCGTTAACTGAGCTTACTAAGAAAAATGTTAAATTCATTTGGAAACCTGAGCATGATAACGCTTATACAAAATTAAAAAGTCAACTCATTACCACCCCAGTCTTGGCAGTACCTGATTTTGATAAGGAGTGGGAAGTACACATTGATTCCAGTGGCATAGCAATTGGTGGGTGCTTAATGCAATGTGATAATGACAATCTTCCTCACCCAGTAGCATATTTTAGCAGGAAGGTTAAGGGTCTGGAGGTCCGCTATTCTGCAATGGATAGGGAAGCTTTGGCTGTGGTAGAAAGTGTCAGGTACTTTGAACCGTATCTTTTCCAACGGCACTTTGTCATTTTGTAACACCACCCAAATTGTAAAACCACTCTAAAATGCACCACTATAATGGTTACTAAGCTAATAAAGTTAACTCTACTTATCCTGAGTAACACTTCCCCATTGGTTGCACTTGGTAACACTGTTATGGGCTGACATATGATGGTTACACCGAGACTACAAAGTACACTGCCAACAAGGAGATGCTAACACAGGATGAAATACGCTGCCACCATCTGCCTTTGACCATTGAGACTATATCAAGCAACGAGGCAAGAAACATTGCTTGACTTTGAGAGTTCTTCACAGCCCTCTCTGGACCCCGGTGTCCGGCACTCTCCTCCTCCTAAGTCCCTACAGGACCTCTATATACAACCCCCACAGGGGGAGGGGGAGATCTGCTGTTGCTACCCACCAAGAATGTACAAACACTCAATAAATATTTCAATAAGCTTGTTTGACATTCACCATACACTCTTCAAGAGAGTAGTTATTAATTACATGTGTGACTGACCTCTGACCTGGCCAAAAAGGGGGAGATCCAGGGATGTTTACACATAAGAATCTGGAGTCTAATTCCCTTGCATGAAATATTACATACTTGAAACTATGCTGACTAAGACTAACCCAGGAATTTTTAATCAATATACAAGATAAACCAGAGGTCATCTGGGCTGACCTCTTGTAGAAGGCTTCCCTGGGTGTGAACTCTAAGGGGGGGGGGGGGGGGGAGGTCCTGGGTGTTACAGCTCCCTTTCCCCGGAGTTAAGACAAAATCGGGTGTATGATAATTAAGCCCAATTTTGTCTTATCCTAACTCATCCAAAATACCACAACTAACCCTAAAAGAAAAAAAACAATGCCAGTGACATAATGATAAAAGTAAGCTAACTAAATAAACATGAAGCAAAGTACAATATACAGTTACACTCCAGTAAGAACATCACATAAATGTACAATGAAAGAAACAACAGTACAAAAAAAAATCCTGGCAAAAGAACCAGCAATGATACCGTCACACATGATACGATTCTGATATCCTAATATGAAAATAAAGTATCAATGAAAAAACAAAAACAAATCCCGACTGCACCAAGGCAGTCCAGCAAGGCTCCCTCAGAAGGCTGGAAGACAGTCCAGCAAGGCTCCCTCAGAAGGCTGGAAGACAGTCCAGCAAGGCTCCCTCAGAAGGCTGGAAGACAGTCCAGCAAGGCTCCCTCAGAAGGCTGGAAGACAGTCCAGCAAGGCTCCCTCAGAAGGCTGGAAGACAGTCCAGCAAGGCTCCCTCAGAAGGCTGGAAGACAGTCCAGCAAGGCTCCCTCAGAAGGCTGGAAGACAGTCCAGCAAGGCTCCCTCAGAAGGCTGGAAGACAGTCCAGCAAGGCTCCCTCAGAAGGCTGGAAGACAGTCCAGCAAGGCTCCCTCAGAAGGCTGGAAGACAGTCCAGCAAGGCTCCCTCAGAAGGCTGGAAGACAGTCCAGCAAGGCTCCCTCAGAAGGCTGGAAGACAGTCCAGCAAGGCTCCCTCAGAAGGCTGGAAGACAGTCCAGCAAGGCTCCCTCAGAAGGCTGGAAGACAGTCCAGCAAGGCTCCCTCAGAAGGCTGGAAGACAGTCCAGCAAGGCTCCCTCAGAAGGCTGGAAGACAGTCCAGCAAGGCTCCCTCAGAAGGCTGGAAGACAGTCCAGCAAGGCTCCCTCAGAAGGCTGGAAGGCTAAAACAAAAATCGCCTTAAAACTAGCATGACATAAAAAAAAAAAAATTCCTAATGGAACAGGAAAATTACCAGTAACTAAAAATAATATAATGTCAAAATACAAGGGATAACACAAGGCTACATAATACAACCCTGAATTACACTATATGTCAATAAAGACTATTATGAAACAATGACATATCCTGCCTGCACACTAGGCAGGCTAGCAAGTCTTCCTCAGAAGGTCTGAAGAACAAAACATACAAAATAAAATGATCACCCACATGAAAAAAATATATATATAATATTCCGACTCTAACATTTAAATCTAACTAATTAAAAATAACAGGAAACATTATACCTAAGTGGCCATACCCCAAACATCTGCTGGGTACCTCATGACCCACAGCCAAACATATGAGTTATACAAGTTATGAAACATGGTAAAAAAATACAATAGACATGATAACTCATCAATAGAACCGTACGTTAACAGAACACTTGTGGGCCAATCCATATACCGCACAAGGCAATAGTGCCAGGGTGAATCTCCATGCACCCTGCACACACTGAAAGTAAGACTACCTCTTACCACAACAGAAACATTACTTAACATTACAACATTTTAATGAAACATAAAGGCATGCAAATATAAACAAAATATTATGTACCCATACACTGGTACCACACAGAAAACCTGGACACTCATCACCAGGACAGACTGATCACATAGACACATACATGAAATAAAATAGTAAGAAATTCCAAGATAAAAGTATGTGCTAGAGACCCAAGTCATCTAGCTAAGAACACTGTCTATGACCACGTTTTCTAGGCCTAGCGACTTTACATCCCCATAAATGTTACACTTTTAACCCGATTAGACAAAACTATTTGACACCGTTAATAATAGAGTCATTTCTCTGAACCATCATTCGTAAATCTTGACACATCAATGTTCGTGTTGATATACGCGTTTTCTATCGTGCATCCGTTATACTCTCGCGTGGTGGCCTGATGTTGGAGATGTGATGTTGGTGGCGATGTTGGAGACCCGATGTTGGAGACCCGATGTAGAAGACCTGATGTTGGTCCAGCGTCTGCCCGTCGATGATGCCTGCATATACCCTGAGATCTTCTTGTAACAGCTCTGGGGTACGTCTGGTGACAGAGCGAGTCTACTGGTGACAGACTCCTCGTCAAGCTATCAAACTGCTGGAAGGTGGTGGTGTGAAGAGCAGCGGCAAGTGACAGCGGCCGGGGACTTGGCCGGTCACAAGCGAACGGTGTTGGGAGAGATGTATGGAGGCACATCTCACCTCCAGTTGCTTGAAGCTGACGGTCGATGATGAGTGACAGCAGCTACATAGCAGGAGTCGTGACAGCAGGGCAGAGAGTGTGACGTCGACGATGTCTTGCCAATAGAAGTAGCAGGTGTAGGTGTTGGGGCGTGGGTGGCGTGGCGGCAGGCCAGATGGATCCCGACTTCAGCTCCTGGGGCCCATCACTACACAGGCGTTGCTTGTGTCACATTCTACTGAGCCGGTACGCCTTATCGCGCATGCCCTAATGTGCCTGACCTTGGGCCGATGGTGCGAAACGTGCACCCTATTGGCGAGTCAAGCACACTCAGTAGGGAGGTGCCGTTGGAATGTGACCGCCTCGTTGCGCATCTTGGTGGAGTCAGTGATGTGGCATCCCCAAGGACGAGGGGGAACTGGTAGGTGATTGCTGCTGGCATACCCGCTTGTTGACCTCGCGCCTCCACTTCCGGTGTGCCTGCACGGTGTGTCGTAGCAGGAAGGTGGGTGCCTCCGATGATGAACTGCAAGACTGGGGCCCACCATGGTACGTTGACATCTGGACAGCTGTGGACAACCTCGTGTGGAGGGAGGTGTCGGCTGGGTGAATGGTGTCATTATCACCGTCCCAGGTAACCGAGTGGTGGGGTTACCGGGAGTGTTGGGAGGGGGGTGGGGTGTAACGTAACCCCCTCTCCACTGTACCAGAGGGGTGACCCCTCTGGCCTCAATGTTGGTTCACGAGTAGCTGGTACCGGGGACAGAGCGGTGTGGACAAGCAGACCTGGGGAAGACAGGATAACACTCCGACTGGCGGAAGCAAGGACTCTCCCCTGGGCTTTGGTGACAGGGTACAGCCCAAGGGTAGGTAAGGCATGTTCTCTGAATACATTCCATGACAAAATCTCAAAACAATTGCCAGTTTAAAAACTCTGATAAAAAAAAACAACTACTAAGGGACGAGACAGTTTACTGAAACTCTCCCTGCCTCGCCCGTGACCTCGTTAACATAGGGTGACAAGGCTGACCCTGGGTGCCAATGAGAGTTGACAGAAGGTCGTCCTCTCCATCCTGGGCAAGCCCAACTGGGTCAGTCAACTCAGAAGGGTCAGGAATGGGAATCGCTGAAGGCAGTTCCAGTTCCTCCCTGGCAACGTAGCACTTTAATTTGTTGACATGAATAGTTGTGTCACTCTGGTCATCAAAGATTCCCCCTGATCAGAAAATTAACTGGTCCAAACTTCTTAATTACTTTATATGGTCCACGCCATCTAGGTACTAGCTTCCTACTTTGATTGGCAGGCGCCTTTTCATTTAGCCTCATAACCAAGCTTCCCTCTCTAAGTGTCAACGGTTGAACCTTCTTATCATAATAGTGCGCATACCGGCTCCTCGCTGTCTTAGAAGCCTCAGCAGCAATCCTCCAAGCATTTCTCATTTTAGAGAGGATTTCTGAAGGATAATCCTCACCGTACACAACTTTGTGTCTGTTAAGCAGACCTGATGGGAAATTACATGAGCGCCCCGTGAAAAGCAGCAGTGGTTGTGTGTTAATTGACTGATGAATGGCAGTGTTCAAGGCTAGTTGAACATAGGGAAGTTGTTCACCCCAGGTGGCAGCATCTTTCTCTGCAAGAATTGCTAGCATATCCTTAATTGTACGATTGGTTCTTTCAGTCATACCGTTTGCTTGCGGATGGTAAGCAGTTGTGAGGGCTGTTGTTGTTTCTAAAATTTTACAAACTTCTTTAAAAGTGTTACCAACGAACTCTTGACCTCTGTCAGATACTAATACTTTAGGTGGTCCAAACACAGTGACAAATTTACTTAAGAAAGCGTCTGCAACAGTCTGCGCGTCCTTACGAGGAAGAGCAACCAAGGTAGTGAACCGGGACAGATGGTCCACTAGCACCAACACGTAGCGATTACCAGAATGACTACTATGTAAATCAATCAAATCCGCTCCCACTCGATCTAAAGGCTCAAAAATGTCAGGGAACGCTTGTAGTGGCGCCTGTACCTTAGGGGTACCTTTTCTAATTTGACAATTCGGACACGATCTAACAAACTTAGTGATATAAGATAACATCCTAGGAAAATAGAATAAAGTTTTAGCTCTCATATAGGTCTTAAAGACCCCAGGGTGTCCAGCGATCTTAGATGCATGCGCGAGTTTCACGGCCGAGGATCTTAACACGTCGGGGATGACTAACTGATAAACCGCACGATCTTTCATGTCGTTAACATAATATAGGACACCCTTCTGCAGGTCAAAATGCTGCAGGGGAAAGTTACCTTTCTTCATAGGGTATTTACCACCCTCCAAATATTCAATTATTTCCTTCCATCGCTGTTCTCCCATTTGAAATTCTCTCATTTTATCACTTGCAATAGTTTCAATGTTGACATTTACGTTAACTGACGCGACGTTCCCACTCAACGTGTCTGGCACAACATGAGATGGTCCAGGCTTATAAAGGATCTGAAACGAGTGAGCTGACAGCTCATGAGACCAACGGGACATCCGGGGACACTTTGTATTCTTTTTAAATATATATGTGAGGGCTCTGTGATCTGTGAAAATAACAAAATGACGTTGGAATAGGTAAGGCTCAAAATAACGAACACTTTCAACCACAGCAAGTGCTTCCTTGTCTGTTGCTGAGTATCTAACTTCAGGTCCCTTCACTTTTCTGCTGAAATACGCCACAGAGTGAGGATGGTTCTCTGAATCACGCTGCATTAAGCACCCTCTTATGGCAATACCACTAGCGTCTGTATGCACCTCCCACTCCTTATCAAAGTCAGGCACAGCTAATACTGGGGCGGAAATTAATTGACTTTTGAGCCTAGTATAAGCCTCATCGTGTTCTAAGGTCCACATAAATTTAGCATTCTTCTTTACACGGTCAGTTAAAGGCGCTGTTATACTAGCAAATCCCTCAATATGACGGCGGAAGTATCCGGCTGCTCCCAGAAACCGGCGCACAGCCCTTGCTGACCTAGGCCTGGGCATCTCATCAATGGCGCGGCATGAGTCTGGGTCAGGGCGGATGCCATCTGTGCTCACCTGGAACCCCAGAAATTTGAATTTCTGAGATGCCAGGGTGCACTTGTCGATATTTAATTTGAACCCTGCCTTTGTCATTTATACAGATCACAGGGCTTTAACTCACATTTTTAAGAAAAGAACTAAGTGCCCTCGCATGTCACGTTGGTCTCATGAACTAGCTGCTCACTCATTCCAAATACTTTACAAGCCTGGTCCATCACATGTTGTACCAGACACCTTGAGTAGAAACATTGCTACTATTAACGTAAATCTTAATACTGAAAATATTTCCAGCGAAAAAATGCGAGAATTCCAGATGAACGAACCGAGGTGGAAGGAAGTTATTGAACATTTGGAGGGAGGAAAATATCCGTCGAAGAAACATAATCTAGCAATTCATGATTTTGAAATGAGGGATGGGATCTTATTTTATGTAAAGGGACAGAAGGATCGTGCAGTTTTCAGCTGGTTATCCCAGAGGTGTTGAAGAAGTCGGTGTTGAGACTCGCACATGCGTCTAAGATTGCAGGTCATCCGGGGATTTTTAGAACTCACATGAAAGCTAAGTCACTCTTTTTCTTTCCCAGTATGTTACCAGAGGTCATTAACTTCGTTAAGTCCTGTGGTCACTGCCAAAGGAGGAAAGGTACCCTTAAGGCACAAGCTCCATTGCAAGAATTCCCAGAAATTTTTGAACCCTTAGATCGGATGGGGCTGATCTGATTGATCTGCATCACAGTCATTCAGGAAACCGTTACGTATTGGTGTTGATAGACCACCTTTCCAGGTACACCACACTGATTGCAGTGCCACAGAAAGATTCACAAACTGTTGCAAAGGCGTTCTTAGATAGGTTCGTCACTGTATTCGGTCCCCCTAAAGTGTTAGTTTCAACCGAGGTTAGAAATTTAATGGGAATATTTTTAGAGAAGTATGTAACATTGTAGAAACCACTTCAGCATTCACTACGGCTTATCACCCTCAGGTTAACGGCATGACAGAACAGGCGAACCGGTCAGTTAAAGATATGCTTGAAATTCTTGCGGAGCATGATGCGAATTCGTGGAACGAACAACTCCCCTATTTCCAGCTGGCTCTGAACACTGCCATCCATCAGTCCATTAACACCCAACCCCTTTTGTTGTTCACAGGTCATTCATGTAATTTCCCATCAGGTCTGCTTAACAGACATAATATTGTATATGGGGAAGATTACCCATCAGAAGTTTTAAATAAGATGAAAAATGCATGGAGCTACGGCTTCCAAGACAGCACGAGACCGCTATGCTCAGCATTATGACAAAAAGGTACGACCTCTGGAGTTGAAAGTCGGGAGTCTTTTATTGAGAGTTAATGAGGCGGCTCCTGCCAATCAAAGTAGTTCCTCTTTAGTAAATACAGATACAAAATATTTATTAAAAATACTACTCATCTCTTCATCACTATCTGTTATTTGACCTGTCTCAGTTTTTAATGGACCTATCCTTTCCCTAGTCTTAGTACGATATAACTGAAAAAACCCTTTAGGATTTGTCTTTGCTTGCCCTGCTATGCAAACTTCATAATTTCTTTTTGCTTTCCTTATCTCTTTTTTAACATTTCTAACCAGTTGTACGAATTCCTGTTCTAAAGTGACCTCCCCATTTTTAATCCTTTTGTACCAAGCTCTCTTTTTACCTATAAGGTTCTTCAAATTCTTTGTTATCCACTTTGGGTCATTAGTATTCGATCTATTCAATTTGTATGGTATACTACGTTCCTGTGCTTTGTTTAGAATATTCTTAAATAAGTTATATATTGAATCCACATCGAAATCCCCATTTAAGTCACCTATCGCTGGGTTCATGTCTCGCTCCAAGACCGGCCCACACCCCATACCCAAGACTTTCCAATCAATTTGACCCAAAAAATTTCTTAGGCTATTAAAATCAGCTTTTCGAAAATCTGGCACTTTAACAGAATTTTCTCCTACTGGTCTATTCCATTCTATGCTAAATCTGATTTCTTTGTGATCACTGCTCCCTAGCTCACTCCCTATTTCGATGTCATTAATTTGCGTTTCCCTGTTAGTTAACACTAAATCTAAAATATTATTTTCCCGTGTTGGTTCCTTAATGTGTTGCGTAAGAAAGCAATCGTCAATTAATTCTAGAAAATCTTCTGCTTCACTATTCCCTGTTTTGTTCAACCAGTTTATTCCGCTAAAATTAAAGTCACCCATGACATAAATACTGTTAGATCTAGATGCTCTAGATATTTCATCCCATAGATGCTTTGCTTCCATTCTGTCTAAATTTGGTGGCCTATATATTACTCCTATTATAATATTATTAGCTTTTTCGTTTAATTCAACCCATATAGTTTCTGTGTGTGGCTCTGTTTTGATTCCCTCTTTGAGACTACATTTCAAATTGTCCCTGACATATATGGCTACTCCACCTCCTCGTCTAATATATCTATCTGTGTGAAATAGTTTAAATCCATATATTTGATATTCAGCTAATAGTTCTCTATTTTCTACATTCCTCCACGTTTCGGTAAGTGCAATAATATCTATTTTTTCTGTGCAGACAAGAGCATTTAATTCGTTAATTTTATTTCTTAGACTTCTACTGTTAGTGTAATATACCCTAAGTGAATTGTTATTTTGCGGACCTTCTCTTTCCCTGATCGTTTTGCCAATTCCTTTCTCCCACAAACACATACTTTTATTACCTCCTTCCTCCAAATCAATTCCCATACCTCTATCTACTAACAGTTTAAACCCAAACAAACACCTCTAACCACTTCTTCTAACGAGTTCGCAACAGCAACAACCCCAGCTCTCGATAGATGCACCCCATCACGAGCATACATTTCATTTCTTCCACAGAAGTGTTCCCAGTTGTCTATGAAAGATATTGCATTTGATTTGCAATATCTTTCCAGCCGGCAATTGACACCAAGTGCCCTCGATATCCATTCATTTCCCACTCCCTTTCTTGGAAGAATGCCACATATGATCGGGATTCCTCCCTTGCTCCTAACTAACTCTATGGCTGTTTTATACCTCTGAATCAGTTCCTCACTCCTAACTCGACCAACATCATTTCCTCCCACGCTAATGCAAATAATGGGATTGTTCCCATTACCAGCCATAATATCATTCATGTTGTTTATAATATCACCAATGCCAGCTCCGGGATAGCAAACCCTTAACCTGTTCCCCCTATCTCTAGCACAAAACGTTCTATCCAAATACCTTATCTGGGAATCTCCCACAACTAATGTTTGCTTAGGTACTTCCTTTACTTTCTGAGGGGCCTGCGCTTCCTTTCTCTTCGTTGCTTTCCCTTTTGCGCGATCCACAGTCTCTCCACAGCACTCTAACCACTCAGTCTCTCCACAGCACAGTTGTACGAATTCCTGTTCTAAAGTGACCTCCCCATTTTTAATCCTTTTGTACCAAGCTCTCTTTTTACCTATAAGGTTCTTCAAATTCTTTGTTATCCACTTTGGGTCATTAGTATTCGATCTATTCAATTTGTATGGTATACTACGTTCCTGTGCTTTGTTTAGAATATTCTTAAATAAGTTATATATTGAATCTACATCGAAATCCCCATTTAAGTCACCTATCGCTGGGTTCATGTCTCGCTCCAAGACCGGCCCACACCCCATACCCAAGACTTTCCAATCAATTTGACCCAAAAAATTTCTTAGGCTATTAAAATCAGCTTTTCGAAAATCTGGCACTTTAACAGAATTTTCTCCTACTGGTCTTTTCCATTCTATGCTAAATCTGATTTCTTTGTGATCACTGCTCCCTAGCTCACTCCCTATTTCGATGTCATTAATTTGCGTTTCCCTGTTAGTTAACACTAAATCTAAAATATTATTTTCCCGTGTTGGTTCCTTAATGTGTTGCGTAAGAAAGCAATCGTCAATTAATTCTAGAAAATCTTCTGCTTCACTATTCCCTGTTTTGTTCAACCAGTTTATTCCGCTAAAATTAAAGTCACCCATGACATAAATACTGTTAGATCTAGATGCTCTAGATATTTCATCCCATAGATGCTTTGCTTCCATTCTGTCTAAATTTGGTGGCCTATATATTACTCCTATTATAATATTATTAGCTTTTTCGTTTAATTCAATCCAAATAGTTTCTGTGTGTGGCTCTGTTTTGATTCCCTCTTTGAGACTACATTTCAAATTGTCCCTAACATATATGGCTACTCCACCTCCTCGTCTAATATATCTATCTGTGTGAAATAGTTTAAATCCATTTATTTGATATTCAGCTAATAGTTCTCTATTTTCTACATTCATCCACGTTTCGGTAAGTGCAATAATATCTATTTTTTCTGTGCAGACAAGAGCATTTAATTCGTTAATTTTATTTCTTAGACTTCTACTGTTAGTGTAATATACCCTAAGTGAATTGTTATTTTGAGGCCCTTCTCTTCCCCTGATCGTTTTGCCAATTCCTTTCTCCCACAAACACATACTTTTATTACCTCCTTCCTCCAAATCAATTCCCATACATCTATCTACTAACAGTTTAAACCCAAACAAACACCTCTAACCACTTCTTCTAACGAGTTCGCAACAGCAACAACCCCAGCTCTCGATAGATGCACCCCATCACGAGCATACATTTCATTTTTTCCATAGAAGTGTTCCCAGTTGTCTATGAAAGATATTGCATTTGATTTGCAATATCTTTCCAGCCGGCAATTGACACCAAGTGCCCTCGATATCCATTCATTTCCCACTCCCTTTCTTGGAAGAATGCCACATATGATCGGGATTCCTCCCTTGCTCTTAACTAATTCTATGGCTGTTTTATACCTCTGAATCAGTTCCTCACTCCTAACTCGACCAACATCATTTCCTCCCACGCTAATGCAAATAATGGGATTGTTCCCATTACCAGCCATAATATCATTCATGTTGTTTATAATATCACCAATGCCAGCTCCGGGATAGCAAACCCTTAACCTGTTCCCCCTATCTCTAGCACAAAACGTTCTATCCAAATACCTTATCTGGGAATCTCCCACAACTAAGGTTTCCTTAGGTACTTCCTTTACTTTCTGAGGGGCCAGCGCTTCCTTTCTCTTCGTTGCTTTCCCTTTTGCGCGATCCACAGTCTCTCCACAGCACTCGTCCTCCAAAACGTCAAATGAATTAGAAGTTGCTATGGCGTTTGAAGGCGGCTTTATCAAAGTCTTCTTAAGGCCCCTGTCTTTCACAACTCTCCAAGACGAGGTTCCTTTACTACTGGTCTCCTCCTTCGTTACTTCTCGTTGTCCTTTCAGCTGACGCACCTCCTCCCGCAGAAAGTCCAACTCTGTCCTCAGGGCTCCCACTAGAGTCACCAGGTCCTTAACTACAACTTCCATATTGCAATGATAATATAACAACACTCCCAAAATGGTTCCTTAATGTGTTGCGTAAGAAAGCAATCGTCAATTAATTCTAGAAAATCTTCTGCTTCACTATTCCCTGTTTTGTTCAACCAGTTTACTCCACTAAAATTAAAGTCACCCATGACATAAATACTGTTAGATCTAGATGCCCTAGATATTTCATCCCACAGATGCTTTGCTTCCATTCTGTCTAAATTTGGTGGCCTATATATAACTCCTATTATAATATTATTTGCTTTTTCGTTTAATTCTATCCAAATAGTTTCTGTGTGTGGCTCAGTTTTGATTCCCTCTTTGAGACTACATTTCAAATTGTCCCTAACATATATGGCTACTCCCCCTCCTCGTCTAATATATCTATCTGTGTGAAATAGTTTAAATCCATTTATTTGATATTCAGCTAATAGTTCTCTATTTTCTACATTCATCCACGTTTCGGTAAGTGCAATAATATCTATTTTTTCTGTGCAGACAAGAGCATTTAATTCGTTAATTTTATTTCTTAGACTTCTACTGTTAGTGTAATATACCCTAAGTGAATTGTTATTTTGAGGCCCTTCTCTTTCCCTGATCATTTTGCCAATTCCTTTCTCCCACAAACACATACTTTTATTATCTCCTCCCTCCAAATCAATTCCCATACCTCTATCTTCTAACAGTTTAAACCCAAACAAACACCTCTAACCACTTCTTCCAACGAGATCGCAACAGCAACAACCCCAGCTCTCGATAGATGCACCCCATCACGAGCATACATTTCATTTCTTCCATAGAAGTATTCCCAGTTGTCTATGAAAGATATTGCATTTGATTTGCAATATCTTTCCAGCCGGCAATTGACACCAAGTGCCCTTGACATCCATTCATTTCCCACTCCCTTTCTTGGAAGAATGCCATATATGATCGGGATTCCTCTCTTGTTCCTAACTACTTCAATGGCTGTCCTGAATCTCTGTATTAGTTCCTCACTCCTAACTCGTCCAACATCATTACCCCCTGCACTAATACAAATAATGGGTTTGTTTCCATTTCACATGAAAGACTAATTAAAAAAATAGAAGCTCATGGTATTGGGGGTGCTATATTAACTTGGATTAGGGCATGGCTATTCCAAAGGAAACAGAGAGTTAGTATAAATGGGGTTAAGTCAGAGTGGGATAATGTTGTTAGTGGAGTACCTCAGAGCTCTGTCCTGGGACCTCTGTTGTTTATAATATATATAAATGATTTAGATTCTGGTTTGAGTAGCAACATTTGCAAATTTGCCGATGATACGAAAATCGGTAGGGAAATTAATTCGGAGGAGGACTCACTATCACTTCAAGTTGATCTAGATAGGGTTTTGAAATGGTCAAAGGATTGGCAAATGCAGTTTAATGCTGATAAATGTAAAGAACATAAGAACATAAGAACAAAGGTAACTGCAGAAGGCCCATTGGCCCATACGAGGCAGCTCCCATTCTATAACCACCCAATCCCACTCATATACTCGTCCAACCCGTGCTTGAAACTATCGAGGGACCTCACCTCCACAATGTTACGCGGCAACTGGTTCCACAAATCAACAACCCTGTTACCGAACCAGCACTTACCCAAGCCCCTCCTAAATCTAAACTTATCCAATTTATATCCATTGTTTCGTGTTCTGTCCTGTGTTGATACTTTTAATACCCTATTAATATCCCCCCGGTTATGTCCATTCATCCACTTGTAAACCTCTATCATGTCACCCCTAACTCTTCGCCTTTCCAGTGAATGCAACTTAAGCTTTGTTAATCTTTCTTCATATGAAAGATTTCTAATTTGGGGAATTAACTTAGTCATCCTACGCTGGACACGTTCAAGTGAATTTATATCCATTCTATAATATGGCGACCAAAACTGAACTGCATAATCTAAATGGGGCCTAACTAGAGCAAGATATAGCTTGAGAACCACACCAGGTGTCTTGTTACTAACGCTGCGATTAATAAATCCAAGTGTCCGATTTGCCTTATTACGAACATTTATGCATTGATCCTTTTGTTTTAAATTCTTACTAATCATAACTCCCAGATCCCTTTCGCAATCCGACTTCGCAATCACAACACCATCTAGCTCGTATCTTGTAACTCTATCATCATTACCTAACCTCAGAACTTTACATTTATCAGCATTAAACTGCATCTGCCAATCCTTTGACCATTTCAAAACCCTATCTAGATCAACTTGAAGTGATAGTGAGTCCTCCTCCGAATTAATTTCCCTACCGATTTTCGTATCATCGGCAAATTTGCAAATGTTGCTACTCAAACCTGAATCTAAATCATTTATATATATTATAAACAACAGAGGTCCCAGGACAGAGCCTTGAGGCACTCCACTTACAACATTTTCCCACTCTGACTTGATTCCATTTATACTAACTCTCTGTTTCCTTTGGTATAGCCATGCCCTAATCCAGCTTAATATAGCACCCCCAATACCATGAGACTCTATTTTTTTAATCAGTCTTTCATGTGGCACTGTATCAAAAGCTTTGCTAAAGTCAAGGTATACAACATCGCAATCCTTACCACTATCAACTGCCTCAACAATGCTAGAATAAAAAGATAACAAATTTGTTAAACATGAACGGCCATTTATAAAACCATGTTGCGACTCAATTATTAATTTATGTTTTTCAAGATGAAGACGAATTTTATTTGCTATTATAGATTCGAGTAACTTTCCCACAATAGACGTTAGGCTAATTGGTCGATAGTTAGACGCAAGTGATCTATCTCCTTTCTTAAAAACTGGTATCACATTAGCAACTTTCCAAAACTCTGGCACTCTGCCTGACTCTATTGATTTATTAAATATGGTTGACAGTGGGTCACAAAGCTCCTCTTTGCATTCTTTAAGCACCCTAGCAAACACTTCATCCGGCCCTGGGGATTTGTTTGGTTTGAGTTTTACTATTTGTTTAAGAACATCCTCCCTGGTAACTGCTAAACTCGTCAACCTGTCCTCGTCCCCACCCACATAGACTTGTTCGGCTGAAGGCATATTGTTAAGTTCTTCTTTAGTAAATACAGATACAAAATATTTATTAAAAATACTACTCATCTCTTCATCACTATTTGTTATTTGACCTGTCTCAGTTTTTAATGGACCTATCCTTTCCCTAGTCTTAGTACGATATAACTGAAAAAACCCTTTAGGATTTGTCTTTGCTTGCCCTGCTATGCGAACTTCATAGTTTCTTTTTGCTTTCCTTATCTCTTTTTTAACATTTCTAACCAGTTGTACGAATTCCTGTTCTAAAGTGACCTCCCCATTTTTAATCCTTTTGTACCAAGCTCTCTTTTTACCTATAAGGTTCTTCAAATTCTTTGTTATCCACTTTGGGTCATTAGTATACGATCTATTCAATTTGTATGGTATACTACGTTCCTGTGCTTTGTTTAGAATATTCTTAAATAAGTTATATATTGAATCCACATCGAAATCCCCATTTAAGTCACCTATCGCTGGGTTCATGTCTCGCTCCAAGACCGGCCCACACCCCATACCCAAGCCTTTCCAATCAATTTGACCCAAAAAATTTCTTAGGCTATTAAAATCAGCTTTACGAAAATCTGGCACTTTAACAGAATTTTCTCCTACTGGTCTATTCCATTCTATGCTAAATCTGATTTCTTTGTGATCACTGCTCCCTAGCTCACTCCCTATTTCGATGTCATTAATTTGCGTTTCCCTGTTAGTTAACACTAAATCTAAAATATTATTTTCCCGTGTTGGTTCCTTAATGTGTTGCGTAAGAAAGCAATCGTCAATTAATTCTAGAAAATCTTCTGCTTCACTATTCCCTGTTTTGTTCAACCAGTTTATTCCGCTAAAATTAAAGTCACCCATGACATAAATACTGTTAGATCTAGATGCTCTAGATATTTCATCCCATAGATGCTTTGCTTCCATTCTGTCTAAATTTGGTGGCCTATATATTACTCCTATTATAATATTATTAGCTTTTTCGTTTAATTCAATCCAAATAGTTTCTGAGTGTGGCTCTGTTTTGATTCCCTCTTTGAGACTACATTTCAAATTGTCCCTAACATATATGGCTACTCCACCTCCTCGTCTAATATATCTATCTGTGTGAAATAGTTTAAATCCATATATTTGATATTCAGCTAATAGTTCTCTATTTTCTACATTCATCCACGTTTCGGTAAGTGCATCCACGTTTCGGTAAGTGCAAGTGTTTCGGTAAAGTTCTGAGGCTAGGTAATGATGATAGAGTTACAAGATACGAGCTAGATGGTGTTGAGATTGCGAAGTCGGATTGCGAAAGGGATCTGGGAGTTATGATTAGTAAGAATTTAAAACAAAAGGATCAATGTTCGTAACAAGGCGAATAGGACACTAGGATTTATTAATCGAAGCGTTAGTAACAAGACACTTGGTGTGGTTCTTAAGCTATATCTTGCTCTGGTTAGGCCCCATTTAGATTATGCAGTTCAGTTTTGGTCGCCGTATTATAGAATGGATATAAATTCACTTGAACGTGTCCAACGTAGGATGACTGAGTTAATTCCCCAAATTAGAAATCTTTCATATGAAGAAAGATTAACAAAGCTTAAGTTGCATTCACTGGAAAGGCGAAGAGTTAGGGGTGACATGATAGAGGTTTACAAGTGGATGAATGGACATAACAGGGGGGATATTAATAGGGTATTAAAAATATCAACACAAGACAGAACACGAAACAATGGATATAAATTGGATAAGTTTAGATTTAGGAAAGACTTGGGGTAAATACTGGTTCAGTAACAGGGTTGTTGATTTGTGGAACCAATTGCCGCGTAACGTGGTGGAGGTGGTGTCCCTCGATTGTTTCAAGCGAGGGTTGGACAAGTATATGAGTGGGATTGGGTGGTTATAGAATAAGAGCTACCTCGTATGGGCCAATAGGCCTTCTGCAGTTACCTTTGTTCTTATGTTCGTATAGATTCGAGTAACTTTCCCACAATAGACGTTAGGCTAATTGGTTGATAGTTTGTCGCAAGTGATCTATCTCCTTTCTTAAAAACTGGTATCACATTAGCAACTTTCCATAACTCTGGCACTCTGCCTGACTCTATTGATTTACTAAATATGGTAGACAGTGGGTCGCAAAGCTCCTCCTTGCATTCTTTAAGCACCCTGGCAAACACTTCATCCGGCCCTGGGGATTTGTTTGATTTGAGTTTTACTATTTGTTTAAGAACATCCTCCCTGGTAACTGCTAAACTAGTCAACCTGTTCTCGTCCCCACCCTCATAGACTTGTTCGGCTGAAGGCATATAAGAACATAAGAACAAAGGCAACTGCCTCGTATTGGCCCATACGAGGCAGCTCCTATTTATAACCACCCAATACCACTCATATACTTGTCCAACCCGCGCTTGAAACAATCGAGGGACCCCACCTCCAGCATGTTACGCGGTAATTGGTTCCACAAATCAACAACCCTGTTACTGAACCAGTATTTACCCAAGTCTTTCCTAAATCTAAACTTATCCAATTTATACCCATTGTTTCGTGTTCTGTCTTGTGTTGATACTTTTAATACCCTAATAATATCCCCTTTGTTATGTCCATTCACCCACTTGTAAACCTCTATCATGTCGCCCCTAACTCTTCGCCTTTCCAGTGAATGCAACTTAAGCTTTGTTAATCTTTCTTCATATGAAAGATTTCTAATTTGGGGAATTAACTTAGTCATCCTACGCTGGACACGTTCAAGTGAATTTATATCCATTCTATAATATTGCGACCAAAACTGAACTGCAAAATCTAAATGGGGCCTAACTAGAGCAAGATATAGCTTGAGAACCACACCAGGTGTCTTGTTACTAACGCTGCGATTAATAAATCCAAGTGTCCGATTTGCCTTATTACGAACATTTATGCATTGATCCTTTTGTTTAAAATTCTTACTAATCATAACTCCCAGATCCCTTTCGCAAGCCGACTTCGCAATCTCAACACCATCTAGCTCGTATCTTGTAACTCTATCATCATTACCTAGCCTCAGAACTTTACATTTATCAGCATTAAACTGCATCTGCCAATCCTTCGACCATTTCAAAACCATTGGTCGATTGCTTTCTTACGCAACACATTAAGGAACCAACACGGGAAAATAATATTTTAGATTTAGTGTTAACTAACAGGGAAACGCAAATTAATGACATCGAAATAGGGAGTGAGCTAGGGAGCAGTGATCACAAAGAAATCAGATTTAGCATAGAATGGAATAGACCAGTAGGAGAAAATTCTGTTAAAGTGCCAGATTTTCGAAAAGCTGATTTTAATAGCCTAAGAAATTTTTTGGGTCAAATTGATTGGAAAGGCTTGGGTATCGGGTGTGGGCCGGTCTTGGAGCGAGACATGAACCCAGCGATAGGTGACTTAAATGGGGATTTCGATGTGGATTCAATATATAACTTATTTAAGAATATTCTAAACAAAGCACAGGAACGTAGTATACCATACAAATTGAATAGATCGTATACTAATGACCCAAAGTGGATAACAAAAAATTTGAAGAACCTTATAGGTAAAAAGAGAGCTTGGTACAAAAGGATTAAAAATGGGGAGGTCACTTTAGAACAGGAATTCGTACAACTGGTTAGAAATGTTAAAAAAGAGATAAGGAAAGCAAAAAGAAACTATGAAGTTCGCATAGCAGGGCAAGCAAAGACAAATCCTAAAGGGTTTTTTCAGTTATATCGTACTAAGACTAGGGAAAGGATAGGTCCATTAAAAACTGAGACAGGTCAAATAACAGATAGTGATGAAGAGATGAGTAGTATTTTTAATAAATATTTTGTATCTGTATTTACTAAAGAGGAACTTAACAATATGCCTTCAGCCGAACAAGTCTATGTGGGTGGGGACGAGGACAGGTTGACGAGTTTAGCAGTTACCAGGGAGGATGTTCTTAAACAAATAGTAAAACTCAAACCAAACAAATCCCCAGGGCCGGATGAAGTGTTTGCTAGGGTGCTTAAAGAATGCAAAGAGGAGCTTTGTGACCCACTGTCAACCATATTTAATAAATCAATAGAGTCAGGCAGAGTGCCAGAGTTTTGGAAAGTTGCTAATGTGATACCAGTTTTTAAGAAAGGAGATAGATCACTTGCGTCTAACTATCGACCAATTAGCCTAACGTCTATTGTGGGAAAGTTACTCGAATCTATAATAGCAAATAAAATTCGTCTTCATCTTGAAAAACATAAATTAATAATTGAGTCGCAACATGGTTTTATAAATGGCCGTTCATGTTTAACAAATTTGTTATCTTTTTATTCTAGCATTGTTGAGGCAGTTGATAGTGGTAAGGATTGCGATGTTGTATACCTTGACTTTAGCAAAGCTTTTGATACAGTGCCACATGAAAGACTGATTAAAAAAATAGAGTCTCATGGTATTGGGGGTGCTATATTAAGCTGGATTAGGGCATGGCTATACCAAAGGAAACAGAGAGTTAGTATAAATGGAATCAAGTCAGAGTGGGAAAATGTTGTAAGTGGAGTGCCTCAAGGCTCTGTCCTGGGACCTCTGTTGTTTATAATATATATAAATGATTTAGATTCAGGTTTGAGTAGCAACATTTGCAAATTTGCCGATGATACGAAAATCGGTAGGGAAATTAATTCGGAGGAGGACTCACTATCACTTCAAGTTGATCTAGATAGGGTTTTGAAATGGTCAAAGGATTGGCAGATGCAGTTTAATGCTGATAAATGTAAAGTTCTGAGGTTAGGTAATGATGATAGAGTTACAAGATACGAGCTAGATGGTGTTGTGATTGCGAAGTCGGATTGCGAAAGGGATCTGGGAGTTATGATTAGTAAGAATTTAAAACAAAAGGATCAATGCATAAATGTTCGTAATAAGGCAAATCGGACACTTGGATTTATTAATCGCAGCGTTAGTAACAAGACACCTGGTGTGGTTCTCAAGCTATATCTTGCTCTAGTTAGGCCCCATTTAGATTATGCAGTTCAGTTTTGGTCGCCATATTATAGAATGGATATAAATTCACTTGAACGTGTCCAGCGTAGGATGACTAAGTTAATTCCCCAAATTAGAAATCTTTCATATGAAGAAAGATTAACAAAGCTTAAGTTGCATTCACTGGAAAGGCGAAGAGTTAGGGGTGACATGATAGAGGTTTACAAGTGGATGAATGGACATAACCGGGGGGATATTAATAGGGTATTAAAAGTATCAACACAGGACAGAACACGAAACAATGGATATAAATTGGATAAGTTTAGATTTAGGAAAGACTTGGGTAAATACTGGTTCAGTAACAGGGTTGTTGATTTGTGGAACCAATTGCCGCGTAACATTGTGGAGGTGGGGTCCCTCGATTGTTTCAAGCACGGGTTGGACAAGTATATGAGTGGGATTGGGTGGTTATAGAATAGGAGCTGCCTCGTATGGGCCAATAGGCCTTCTGCAGTTACCTTTGTTCTTATGTTCTTAGTATAAATGGGGTTAAGTCAGAGTGGGATAATGTTGTTAGTGGAGTACCTCAGGGCTCTGTCCTGGGACCTCTGTTGTTTATAATATATATAAATGATTTAGATTCAGGTTTGAGTAGCGACATTTGCAAATTTGCCGATGATACGAAAATCGGTAAGGAAATAATTTGGAGGACTCACTATCACTTTAAGTTGATCTAGATAGGGTTTTGAAATGGTCAAAGGATTGGCAAATGCAGTTTAATGCTGATAAATGTAAAGTTCTGAGGCTAGGTAATGATGATAGAGTTACAAGATACGAGCTAGAAGGTGTTGAGATTGCGAAAGGGATCTGGGAGTTATGATTAGTAAGAATTTAAAACAAAAGGATCAATGCACGAATGTTCGTAATAAGGCGAATAGGACACTGGGTTTTATTAATCGAAGCGTTAGTAACATGACACCTGGTGTGGTTCTTAAGCTATATCTTGCTCTGGTTAGGCCCCATTTAGATTATGCAGTTCAGTTTTGGTCGCCGTATTATAGAATGTATATAAATTCACTTGAACGTGTCCAACGTATGATGACTAAGTTAATTCCCTAAATTAGAAATCCTTCATATGAAGAAAGATTAACAAAGCTTAAGTTGCATTCACTGGAGAGGGGAAGAGTTAGGGGTGACATGATAGAGGTTTACAAGTGGGTGAATGGACATAACAAGGGGGATATTAATAGGGTATTTAAAGTATCAACACAAGACAGAACACGAAACAATGGGTATAAATTGGATAAGTTTAGATTTAGGAAAGACTTGGGTAAATACTGGTTCAGTAACAGGGTTGTTGATTTGTGGAACCAATTGCCGCGTAACATTGTGGAGGTGGGGTCCCTCGATTGTTTGAAGTGCGGGTTGGACAAGTATATGAGTGGGATTGGGTGGTTATAGACAGGACCTGCCTCGTATGGGCCAATAGACCTTCTGCAGTTACCTTTGTTCTTATGTTCTAAACAGCAATTGAATTAGTTAGAAGCAAGGGAGGAATCCCGATCATCATGTGGCATTCTTCCAAGAAAGGGAGTGGGAAATGAATGGATGTCGAGGGCAATTGGTGTCAATTGCCGGCTGGAAAGATATTGCAAATCAAATGCAATATCTTTCATAGACAACTGGGAACACTTCTATGGAAGAAATTAAATGTATGCTCGTGATGGGGTGCATCTATCGAGAGCTGGGGTTGTTGCTATTAAGAACATAAGAACATAAGAACAAAGGTAACTGCAGAAGGCCCATTGGCCCATACGAGGCAGCTCCCATTCTATAACCACCCAATCCCACTCATATACTTGTCCAACCCGTGCTTGAAACAATCGAGGGACCCCACCTCCACAATGTTACGCGGCAATTGGTTCCACAAATCAACAACCCTGTTACTGAACCAGTATTTACCCAAGTCTTTCCTAAATCTAAACTTATCCAATTTATACCCATTGTTTCGTGTTATGTCCTGTGTTGATACTTTTAATACCCTATTAATATCCCCCCGGTTATGTCCATTCATCCACTTGTAAACCTCTATCATGTCACCCCTAACTCTTCGCCTTTCCAGTGAATGCAACTTAAGCTTTGTTAATCTTTCTTCATATGAAAGATTTCTAATTTGGGGAATTAATTTAGTCATCCTACGCTGGACACGTTCAAGTGAATTTATATCCATTCTATAATATGGCGACCAAAACTGAACTGCATAATCTAAATGGGGCCTAACTAGAGCAAGATATAGCTTGAGAACCACACCAGGTGTCTTGTTACTAACGCTGCGATTAATAAATCCAAGTGTCCGATTTGCCTTATTACGAACATTTATGCATTGATCCTTTTGTTTTAAATTCTTACTAATCATAACTCCCAGATCCCTTTCGCAATCCGACTTCGCAATCACAACACCATCTAGCTCGTATCTTGTAACTCTATCATCATTACCTAACCTCAGAACTTTACATTTATCAGCATTAAACTGCATCTGCCAATCCTTTGACCATTTCAAAACCCTATCTAGATCAACTTGAAGTGATAGTGAGTCCTCCTCCGAATTAATTTCCCTACCGATTTTCGTATCATCGGCAAATTTGCAAATGTTGCTACTCAAACCTGAATCTAAATCATTTATATATATTATAAACAACAGAGGTCCCAGGACAGAGCCTTGAGGCACTCCACTTACAACATTTTCCCACTCTGACTTGATTCCATTTATACTAACTCTCTGTTTCCTTTGGTATAGCCATGCCCTAATCCAGCTTAATATAGCACCCCCAATACCATGAGACTCTATCTTTTTAATCAGTCTTTCATGTGGCACTGTATCAAAAGCTTTGCTAAAGTCAAGGTATACAACATCGCAATCCTTACCACTATCAACTGCCTCAACAATGCTAGAATAAAAAGATAACAAATTTGTTAAACATGAACGGCCATTTATAAAACCATGTTGCGACTCAATTATTAATTTATGTTTTTCAAGATGAAGACGAATTTTATTTGCTATTATAGATTCGAGTAACTTTCCCACAATAGACGTTAGGCTAATTGGTCGATAGTTAGACGCAAGTGATCTATCTCCTTTCTTAAAAACTGGTATCACATTAGCAACTTTCCAAAACTCTGGCACTCTGCCTGACTCTATTGATTTATTAAATATGGTTGTCAGTGGGTCACAAAGCTCCTCTTTGCATTCTTTAAGCACCCTGGCAAACACTTCATCCGGCCCTGGGGATTTGTTTGGTTTGAGTTTTACTATTTGTTTAAGAACATCCTCCCTGGTAACTGCTAAACTCGTCAACCTGTCCTCGTCCCCACCCACATAGACTTGTTCGGCTGAAGGCATATTGTTAAGTTCCTCTTTAGTAAATACAGATACAAAATATTTATTAAAAATACTACTCATCTCTTCATCACTATCTGTTATTTGACCTGTCTCAGTTTTTAATGGACCTATCCTTTCCCTAGTCTTAGTACGATATAACTGAAAAAACCCTTTAGGATTTGTCTTTGCTTGCCCTGCTATGCGAACTTCATAGTTTCTTTTTGCTTTCCTTATCTCTTTTTTAACATTTCTAACCAGTTGTACGAATTCCTGTTCTAAAGTGACCTCCCCATTTTTAATCCTTTTGTACCAAGCTCTCTTTTTACCTATAAGGTTCTTCAAATTCTTTGTTATCCACTTTGGGTCATTAGTATTCGATCTATTCAATTTGTATGGTATACTACGTTCCTGTGCTTTGTTTAGAATATTCTTAAATAAGTTATATATTGAATCCACATCGAAATCCCCATTTAAGTCACCTATCGCTGGGTTCATGTCTCGCTCCAAGACCGGCCCACACCCCATACCCAAGACTTTCCAATCAATTTGACCCAAAAAATTTCTTAGGCTATTAAAATCAGCTTTTCGAAAATCTGGCACTTTAACAGAATTTTCTCCTACTGGTCTATTCCATTCTATGCTAAATCTGATTTCTTTGTGATCACTGCTCCCTAGCTCACTCCCTATTTCGATGTCATTAATTTGCGTTTCCCTGTTAGTTAACACTAAATCTAAAATATTATTTTCCCGTGTTGGTTCCTTAATGTGTTGCGTAAGAAAGCAATCGTCAATTAATTCTAGAAAATCTTCTGCTTCACTATTCCCTGTTTTGTTCAACCAGTTTATTCCGCTAAAATTAAAGTCACCCATGACATAAATACTGTTAGATCTAGATGCTCTAGATATTTCATCCCATAGATGCTTTGCTTCCATTCTGTCTAAATTTGGTGGCCTATATATTACTCCTATTATAATATTATTAGCTTTTTCGTTTAATTCAATCCAAATAGTTTCTGTGTGTGGCTCTGTTTTGATTCCCTCTTTGAGACTACATTTCAAATTGTCCCTAACATATATGGCTACTCCACCTCCTCGTCTAATATATCTATCTGTGTGAAATAGTTTAAATCCATATATTTGATATTCAGCTAATAGTTCTCTATTTTCTACATTCATCCACGTTTCGGTAAGTGCAATAATATCTATTTTTTCTGTGCAGACAAGAGCATTTAATTCGTTAATTTTATTTCTTAGACTTCTACTGTTAGTGTAATATACCCTAAGTGAATTGTTATTTTGCGGACCTTCTCTTTCCCTGATCGTTTTGCCAATTCCTTTCTCCCACAAACACATACTTTTATTACCTCCTTCCTCAAAATCAATTCCCATACCTCTATCTACTAACAGTTTAAACCCAAACAAACACCTCTAACCACTTCTTCTAACGAGTTCGCAACAGCAACAACCCCAGCTCTCGATAGATGCACCCCATCACGAGCATACATTTCATTTCTTCCATAGAAGTGTTCCCAGTTGTCTATGAAAGATATTGCATTTGATTTGCAATATCTTTCCAGCCGGCAATTGACACCAAGTGCCCTCGATATCCATTCATTTCCCACTCCCTTTCTTGGAAGAATGCCACATATGATCAGGATTCCTCCCTTGCTCCTAACTAACTCTATGGCTGTTTTATACCTCTGAATCAGTTCCTCACTCCTAACTCGACCAACATCATTTCCTCCCACGCTAATGCAAATAATGGGATTGTTCCCATTACCAGCCATAATATCATTCATGTTGTTTATAATATCACCAATGCCAGCTCCGGGATAGCAAACCCTTAACCTGTTCCCCCTATCTCTAGCACAAAACGAGTATTGCGAACTCGTTGGAAGAAGTGGTTAGAGGTGTTTGTTTGGGTTTAAACTGTTAGTAGATAGAGGTATGGGAATTGATTTGGAGGAAGGAGGTAATAAAAGTATGTGTTTGTGGGAGAAAAGAATTGGCAAAATGATCAGGAAAAGAGAAGAGCCTCAAAATAACAATTCACTTAGGGTATATTACAAGTGTATATGTATGTCCTATTTAAGTGTATATATTAGTAAGTGTAGAATAATATATATTATACACTTACTAATATATACACTTAAATAGGGCACTAGGATTTATTAATCGAAGCGTTAGTAACAAGACACCTTGTGTGGTTCTTCAGCTATATCTTGCTCTGGTTAGGCCCTATTTTGCAGTTCAGTTTTGGTCGCGGTACTATAGAATGGATATAAATTCACTTGAACGTGTCCAGCGTAGGATATCTTGGGGTTATCTTGAGATGATTTCGGGGCTTTTTTTAGTGTCCCGGTCCTCGACCACCCCCAGGAAGCAGCCCGTGACAGCTGACTAACACCCAGGTACCTATTTTACTGCTAGGTAACAGGGGTATAGGGTGAAAGAAACTGCCCATTATTTCTCGCCGGCGCCCGGGATCGAACCCGGGACCACAGGATCACAAGTCCAGCGTGCTGTCCACTCGGCCGACCAGCTTAGGATGACTAAGTTAATTCCCCAAATTAGAAATCTTTCATATGACGAAAAATTAACAAAGCTTAAATTGCATTCACTGGAAAAGCGAAGAGTTAGGGGTGACATGATAGAGGTTTACAAGTGGATGAATGGACATAACACAGGAGGATAATAATGGAGTATTAAAAGTATCAACACACGACAGAATGCAAAACAATGGGTATAAATTGGATAAGTTTAGATTTTGGAAAGACTTGGGTAAATACTGGTTCGGTAACAGGGTTGTTGATTTGTGGAACCAATTGCCACGTAACGTGGTGGAGGTGGGGTCCCTCGATTGTTTCAAGCGTGGGTTGGACAAGTATGAGTGGGATTGGGTGGTTATAGATAGGAGCTGCCTCGTATGGGCCAATAGGCCTTCTGCAGTTACCTTTGTTCTTATGTTAAATTGCATTGTTATTCTTCAGCTATATCTTGCTCTTGTTAGGCCCCATTTAGATAATGTAGCTCAGTTTTGGTCTCCCTAGTATAGAATATATATAAATGCACTAGAACGCATCCAGCATAGAATGCAAAGTTAATCTTGCAAATTAGAAACCTGTCATGTGAAGGAAGATTGACAATTCTTAAATTACATTTTCTGGGAAGGCGAAGAATAAGGTGTGGCATGATAGAGGAGTACAGGTGAATGAATGTACATAACAAAGGGGATATTAATAGGGTACTAAAAGTTTCCACGCAGTACAAAACACAGAATGAGTATTGAATGAGTACTACCTTTGTTCTTATGTTCTTATGTATAAATTAGATAAGTTTAGATTTAGAATAGATCGGGTAAATACTGGTTTGGGAATAGGGTTGCTAATTTGTGGAACCAATTTCCACATAACATAATAGAAGTAGGATCCCTTAATTGTTTCAAGCGTAGGTTATACATATATGAATGTATAGATTCGGCGATTATAAATAGGAGCTTCCCTGTATGGGCCAATAGGCCTTCTTCAGTTACCTTTATTTTTATGATCTAAAAACCTTACATTTGTCTGATTGAGATAAACATGGAAAAAGTCTCACTATTACTTAAGAACATAAAAATGAAGGTATCTGCAGAATGCCTTTTGGTCCATATAAGGCAGCTCTAAAATTTTATTTATTTATTGAATAATTTAGGAAAAGTGTGGGTTACTTTAGTTTTTTTTTAAATTAATGACAAGTCAGACAACGTTTATTAGCTTGAACATACACCTCACTCTCCAGGGACCTCACATCCACCTAGCGCCACCTATATATTAACTTGCAGACATTAGATTTTCTGAGTAGCAAGTCTTAAACAACAACATTAGACCTGTGTTGTTGTAACAACAACATTAGACCTGTACATATAAAAATGTATAGCACGCTATACATTTATTGAACAAAAATTCTACCACTTACCCATGCCCGTGACATCTGCTTAATTGCTAAATCTTCAACCAGAGAGCTCATTAATATTGAGTATTGACTTGTATTTGACTCACTCGTAAGAGAGTGTTGGAACTCTCTTACGCTGTGTTACTTCCACTTTCCAAGACAATGGATTCCACTGCTCAATCTGACTATTTTCCGAGTCTTCCACGATCGATCTTAGCCGACGTAAGATCCCTCTCTGAAGAATTTACTGCCGACCAAATTTTAACATTTATTGAGAAGTCACAAGACAGTCTTATTATCTTGCATGATAAAAATCGTAAGATGATATCCGCTAGCACATTTCAGCTTGGAATTTTGTGCGCATTAACTCTTTCCTTGCGTACGCCTTCGGTCAAAATTACGGGGCAATGGGAAGATGTACTTTGGAAAATTACTGACCTAACATGTACTTGGCCGTCTGAAAATAACATAAATTTAAGGGAACTGGAGTCTACTACCTTGAAACCCTGGATATTTACAATATTCTCAGACCCGGAATTGTGCCCTAACCCATACCTGCGTCTGAAAATGATCCATTTTATCAGTTATTGGCGAGATTATTTCTTGCAGGATGCCACATTGGGAATGCAGGCAGTTGCAGGGCTGGTGATCAATAGTAAATATATCGATCTTAATCATCTTATGGCAAATGATCGTTATTTATTAACTTTAATTGCAAGTCTTGGAAGAATGTTAATAAGCCTTAATATATATGGCCACCTAGATACTCTTGCTGCTGCAGCCTTAGACCAGGTAAGGAGAATTAATGTTAGCCGAGAAGCTTCCTTATTCTACCATCTAGTGCAGGTCCTAAACGAAGCGGCAGAGGCTACCCTAGAGAAATATAAACTAGATAAAGACGTAGAGTATGCTTTATGGGTGTTCAATAATCTGTTGAGTCTCTTTTTGGTGTTGCTTTCACCGCCCACTGTAGAGGCTTATGCAGGTCCTGGACTGGCAAAGATCTCTGCAGACACCCTAGTTACGATCACGGTTTCAATTGTTACAATTGGCTTGACATTACAAGCTACGGATGGTAGTGAATACATGATGCTCTTGTCCTACTTAAATAGGATTTACCATAGTATATCAGTACATGAAGACTGTAGATCAGTTTCCCAGGTTCTAAGACTTGACCATGAAGAGTATCTGTCTTCCCTTAGCAAGAAGGCAGCAGATTTCGGCTGTTTCTTCCAACATTTCCTAATACCATACCAGGAATCATCGGAAGCCGTCCCGGAAGAGTTCAGAGACAGCGTGACGCAGTCGCTGATGGAGGCGCCGGTACTGCTGCACTCGTCCAAGATGGTGATAGACGAGTCGACACTGGTTCGCCTGCTGTTGGAGTCTCCCTCCGACCCCTTCACGCGTCAACCTCTGGACCAGGGCTCCTATAGTCGCCTTCCCGAACTTCAGGTTGACATTCTTGCTTGGAAGAATAACACCCAAATTACCGAATAATATAATTATTAGAATATTGAATTTATACGAATGTTAGAGTTTACTTTTTACAATTTTATTCACACATAGTAATGTAGTTTACTTGAATATGTTGTGTAATTATCTATTAAACAATAAAACAACAGAAGTAACAATTTATGAGCATCTTATTCTCACCTATTTAACAATATTTGAAAATATCTGCCAAAATCATTGAGAGGAAATTTGAAGAACGAGAAAAGTTTTAATTTAGATGAGATTAAACTGGTAAATATAATTGTTTTAATAATTATAATACGCTCGTGAGCCTGCTATTGGAGTCTCCCTCCGACCCCTTCAGGCGTCGCCTTCCCGATTACTAGTGATTACCTAATAGTCAACTATCTTCAGCCTCTACCTAACTCTTTGCATGAGAATACCATTGTTCTTTAAATAACAAATGATTCAATCACCCTTGACGAGATACTAACTTTATTTCCCCTCCCCCATCCCCCCCCCCTGCACACAAAAAAAAGCATTCAATTCTTCATCCTTGATCCGCTCCTGTACCAAGTAAGTCCACTACGGGCTCACAATAAAAAGTGCTACTTGGAACTTGTTCTGAGTAGCTGAATCTATAACAACAACATCTTCAGCCTTCCCTGATTTTCACACTGAAGCATACGTTTTAGACCAATATCAATCCGGCCCACCTTTTCCGCAATTTTGAAATGCCAGTATGCGAACAATTCAAATCGAATGTAACCGAATTTAATATTTACTTATTTATTTATTACAAATATATACTTCTGATCCGCAAAAGCAACAATAACGCTCTCAATACATTCTTTTTTAATTCACTGATCTCTTGAGAAAAACGAGAACCCTGTTTGTGGATTTGTTGACTTATTTAAGGCTTTTTACCCTGATAACTACAATAAACGTATCAAACATCAACATTATCAGGTCATGGGAAGCACCCTTCAATTCCTCGAATCATACATCGATGACAATTTCAAGTATATTTATCTGAACGACGCCGCTAATTCATCGAATCTTCCAATAAATATTCCTCTCAAGACAAACATTAACAAGTCTACTCCTCTTTCTCATTTATTTCAATGCCCTTCCCATTGTAACTCGATCCTATTCGGTTTGCTGATGACACAACCTATATTTTGCCTACTCCCAACCCTCTTTTTGTAAATAACATTGTGAATACTGAATTAACAATTACCGAAATATGAACTTAATAGATTGGCAAGTTGCTTGTGTCTAAAATTAGATACTATGTTCCTCGCCCTGTCCTGGTAACGTCCTAGTATTTGCTCATCTATAAATTTGTAAATTTGTCTGGGGCTATTCTGCCCAAAATTACCATCGATCCCCAATTACTCAAACCGGCCCAAATTTTGAAGGGCCGGACGAAGTGTTTGCCAGGGTGCTAAAGGAATGCAAAGAGGAGCTTTGCGAGCCATTGTCTACCAGTGTCAGAGTCGTGGAAGGTTGCTAATGTGGTACCAATTTAAAATAAAGGAGATGGATCAACCCAGGAAAGAAGATAGATCAACTCAAGAAAGGAGATGAACAGTCACTTCTTTTCCTACCATCCTCCTCCTTGTGATAAGATTTGTCTTCGTATCTCTCTTCCTCCACGCTCTACGCATCAGAGACCCCGAGTTTCTTGATTTTGAAATTTCCTTTATCAACAAATCTTTCTGTTGCTTTGATCACCCTTTACATTTTATCAACTGTGCCTATTCTCAAGCTCAACGATATTTCTTGCATCCTAAACCTGTTTCCAACACTATTAGCACTGTGCTCTGCCTTCCCTTTGAATCTGAACTACTTTAGAGTTCAGATTCAAAGAGTGCATTTTCAGATTCAGTTTAGAGTGCACCAGTGTCCCTTAACAACTGGACTGGTTTCCAGGTTCCACTAGTACATAATAGGGATCCCGAATGTAGGTATGGATCAAAATTCGTCATCCACTTGGGCATGACTGGAGCAACATTGGCATTAATGGTTTGCAAACCCTTACTCATAATTAGACCAGTTGGTCTCAACTCAGGGTGCAAAGCATAGCAGGAATTTACCACATGACCTCTTCTCCTGCAATGCGTGCAATATCTGCTAGTGGTCGGAACAGCCGAACCCACTGCAGGCTTAATCACTACATTACTTGAGGTTGACAACCTTGCCTGTTGTTTCTCAGATTTAGGCTTTACAGGAGAAGGGTTAAGGGGAGTAGGTGAAGTAGCTGGTCGAGTCTGGAAAACATGATTGTTAGGAGCATAATAATTAGTTTTAGCCTTAAAATGATTAATTGGTGCTCTAAAAGGCACTTTAGTAAGTAGTTCATGCTCATCAGCTAGCTTGGCTAATTTGATAAGATCAGTGGTTTGTTTATTTTCAGCCATAAATAAAGCTAATTTCTCTGGTAGACATCCCACTACTTCCTCAGTTACTATGAGGTCTCTTAAAGTCTCAAACTCTGTAATATTAAGTGCTTTAATCCATCTGTCAAAGTGATTTAATTTTACTCTTACAAAGTCAGAAATAGTCTGGTCATGTGCTCTTTTTAAACTTCTGAATTTTATTCTATGTGCCTCTGGGATCTGCTGGTAAGCATTCAAAATACTTTGCTGAACAAACTGAAAATCGAAAGAATTCTCAGCAGGCAAAGATGCAAATACCTCTTGAGCTTTACCCTTAAATTGTCCTTGTAATATGCTAACCCATTGATCGACAGGCCAGTTCATGCTGACTGCTAGTTTCTTAAAATGCAAGAAAAATATTTCTGGATCTTCTTCATTAAACTTAGGTAATTCTACATGTTTACTGTACTTAGAAGAACTATTTGTACTCTCTGGATTATTACTAGTGTTACCCAAACCTGCCGCAATCCTCTGCTGTTCTAACCTGTTATTATTTTCAGCCATACTCTGCTGAATTTCTAATTGTTTAGTTTGTTGCTCTGCTAGTCTTAACTGAGCCTCCAACTCAAGGTGTTTTGTCTGGTTCTGCAACCTCTGCTTGTCTGCTTCCAGCCTAGCCATTTCTAATTGAGTCTCCAACTCCAACTTTAAGATTGCCACCTTGTCACTTGACTTTTCTTCTAACTCTCCCAAACACTCTTCTTCAAGTCTCTCCTCCTCCACCAAGTGTGTGACAATCACTCTTAACACTTGAGCTTTCAACATTTTACTGGGAATAGCTATGTTCAATTTATCAGCCAGCAATAACAAACCATACTTCTTTAAGTCTTTAATTTTACCTAAATTGGGCTGATCCACCAGCGCAGCAACCTGATCCTCCATGGTTGGCTCAATAATCACAACTTACACTTGAAACAACACTGAAAATTATGCTTGGCCCCTGGCACAAGCTAAACACTTACCTCAAATCGTGAAGCGTTGAGAAGTTTTCACAGCAGCTCAGATTGAACAAACAATTTCACAGGCTTGATTAGGTGTCACTAGATAATCACAGATTACCTAAGAAGGCAATTGCTATTAATAATTAGCACTGTTAATTGAACAAACATTACAGGGAATTAAGGTTTAATCTCCCGGACACAGGCCCCCATTTGTTACCACCCTTGAGACTAAATAAGGTTCTTCTCCCCGCAGTGTAAAGAAATGATAATAAATCGGCCATGCCAACAGAAGTCTAGGGGTATAATTACATCACTGCATAAAATGGAGAACAATATATTTATGCTAAGGGGACAAACATAACAATAATTAAATGTATAAATAATAGCCAGAAATATTCTTCAGCATGCAATATCATAGAATGAAATTAATTATTGAGACATGAGCAATATCACCAAAACATGGATTAATCAATAGTAATACTCAAATCATCTAACCAGATAATTAACATTTATATGGGCTAAAATAACAGTGATCAATGACTTAGCTTAAAACACAACTCTTCTCGACAACAGCCGCCACGCTACTGCCCACGCTTTGGTCCGCAGGCCAAACGTCGACTAAACGTCCACATAAACATTGTGGAAATTCTAATAACAAAATGCAGCACTAATATTCAAAACATTGTCAAACTAAAGAGTAGTAAACACTGGTACAACATTCCATACAATAATACGACAACCAAATATGGGAATAAATCAAGGTAAAACTATAGACACTCGATTGACAACAATGTTCCCACACTGGCCATATCCAAATATGGTCAACCGCTCACACGGAGAAACTACATGAGAAGTCTAACACAAAAAACCTCACACACACTACACAGCATGCTATGTTATATATATAACATACAAAATCTTATATCATACAACTGGATGCAATATTAATTAGAGAACAAGACAATAAAGTAATATGAGAATCAAGAGTAATGGCAGAATCTTAGTAAGATTCGTAACAGTAATGCCCTAGTATTTGCTCATCTATAAATTTATAAATTTGTCTGGGGCTCTTCTGCCCAAAATTACCTTCGATCCCCAATTACTCAAACCGGCCCAAATTTTGAAGGGCCGGACGAAGTGTTTGCCAGGGTGCTGAAGGAATACAAAGAGGAGCTTTGCGAGCCATTGTCTACCATATTTAATATATCATTAGAGTCAGGCAGAGTGTCAGAGTCGTGGAAGGTTGCTAATGTGGTACCAATTTACAATAAAGGAGATGGATCAACCCAGGAAAGAAGATAGATCAACTCAAGAAAGGAGATGAACAGTCACTTCTTTTCCTACCATCCTCCTCCTTGTGATAAGATTTATGCCTTCGTATCTCTCTTCCTCCACGCTCTACGCATCAGAGACCCCGAGTTTCTTGATTTTGAAATTTCCTTTATCAACAAATCTTTCTGTTGCTTTGATCACCCTTTACATTTTATCAACTGTGCCTATTCTCAAGCTCAACGATATTTCTTGCACCCTAAACCTGTTTCCAACACTATTAGCACTATGCTCTGCCTTCCCTTTGAATCTGAACTACTTTAGAGTTCAGAATACTTTTCGTCCTGTTGACATAAAGCTTGCCTTTTGACAAACTAACATTTTTCGTAGCGATCAAGTTCACACTGCGCCTACTGCTTCTTATGCTGTTGGTGTCTACTATATTTCTTGTTCTTCTTGTCTTCTCCAATGCTTTTGTTAAACTGGCTATACACTAAATGACAGTCTTAAAGAACACAAAAGACGTTTCAAGTCTGCAGACACAAGCAATGCTGTCGTGAGTTGTAATGGTATATGCACACAATAGCTCCTTCCCCTTCCCCCTTTCTCTTCCCCTTCCCTCCCTTTGGTCATCCCTTCCATTTGTCACGGTCTGACCCTCGTGGTCATAAACAGTTTGAAGTCACTTGCACTCCTGTCCATCTGTCTAGTGACGAATTGAAAATAGTACCTCAGGGCCATTAAACTTGTTTTCTCAAGTTACACCTGGGTGCCCAGTCGGCATTCCCACAGGAAAGTCGTTGGTGCCTTCCCAGTTTTTGGAGTTTTCTGTCAAGAGGAATTGACCCTTATGGTCAAACCTGATCCGGATTGGTTGAAGACATGTTTAAATCCATAGGCCATAGGCTTGAGATAGGCGGAGTTAATTTGGGCCTAGAAACTAGGGGGGTGGAGTCTGTCCCACTGGTAAGCGTTTTTAGAAAATATTAGTTAGTGTGTCTTGGGGCCTCAACTGAGGTACAGGTCAGGTGACCCGCGGGCAGCTAATCAACATCCTTTGGCAAGCTGCAGTATTGAAGGTAATTATGCACTTGGGTTTATGTATATTTCAGTATTACATTCGATTCCATTCCTTCGTAGGGATTTAGAGCAGGCTATGTTTTCAATTTTGATTTAAATATACGGATCCCAATAATAACGTATTTTAATGTATTTGTGTTTAGTTATCTGTTCCCTTTGATTAATGACTGTGTTATTCATTCTTGTGATTTTCATTTGCTGTGCTAGAAATTCCCTTGTGTTCTCCATCTTATGAATAGTAAAATCGCTCTAGAATCTCCCCTTCAGTTCAGTAAGATTACAGTATTAATCCATTAAGATTCATTTACTTGCCCTTTGAGTTCCCTGATTATTGAGTCTCTTCCTTCCTGGGGAAACAATAATTTTAGACACATTCATTTATGTTTGGGAAGGTGGTGGCAGTGTTTAATGATTTTAATTATTAGTTATAAATTAATAACCCCTATTCTTGTTGTGTTCTCATTTAATATTCAGCTTATATTCGTGGCAGTCCAGTGAGGGGTTATACTGGACTGTAGCAGTGTTGAGCTGGGGTATTGGGTGGAAAGAGTAGAGAGAGAGTTACAACAGGGGTAGCGTTCAGAACTATTACAAGAGTTCAGGGTTATTACAATGGTAGTAGCGGTGTTTTCAATAATTTCTTGACGATTATTGAAACCTCACGCGTCTGTCCGTTCGGTTATGCTGTGTGGTGAGAGTTCAGCCGGGGGCAACGAGCTAGAGGTCGACGGTAATCCTATGTGATGCGATTTACATAGAGTAGGCGATTCTAGTGTCGTGAAGGGCTGTTGAATTTAAGTATAGGCAGTTAAGTGTATGCGCTAAACAGGCAGTTAAGAGTGGAGGCCGCCTTGGGTAGTTGGAAAGAGTACTCTTTACTCGACCCTCTGCAACTACGGACAAGGGTGCTGCGTGGTGATTTTCGCAAAACGCAGTGACATTTCGTGACAATTCTAGGTTTCAAATTGTCGGGGCGGGGAAGTATTAGGACGCTATTTATTTTCCCCGAGGCCGTGTTAGGCGACCCAATCGCTAGATTTTTACGGTAAAGCCATGAAATTGAAATGGAAATAAGTTTATTGAGGTAAAATACACACAAAGAGATGAGGTAGCTCAAGCTATTCTCACCCCATTCAGTACAACGTGCTAATATAAACATAGACACACATCACAAATAAACATATTACCAAACATTCTGAGAGGTAAACATATACATTTCCTCCTTCACAAGTAGTATGGTATCAGACGTACACACAAATACTTTTATGACCTAGGTATACTGTATTGACAATTTGCAAGACACCTGCAGATAATTCAACAAAATATTACAACCTTGGTGCAAAATTCTTATATCTCTCAAGAATATCATCAACCTTTCCGTTGTGACACATCCAGGCTATTTGTTCAGGAACAGTCCTTATCTCAGTGTTTCTATATACATTAATCAATGGACAATCAAGAACATAATGGGCCAGGGTGTGAGACCTTAACATACCACATAGTTTACACTTCGTGTCATTATTATGAACATCTATACCATATTCCCAGTAATATTTGTACCCAAGCCTGAGCCGCATGTACACAGAGTCACTCCAAGCATTTCTCCTTTTACCATAAGTGAAATGGGTGTTTTGACTCACATACATGTAGTGTTGCATGGTTTGACTACTCTCATACATTATCTCTCTCCTCTCCACTCCCGCCTGTGCCTGAATATTTCTGATTTTGCTTCTTATTTGTCTCATTGTGAATTCACATTCAATGTCAACTTGTGGTTTTGATGTGGCACGTTTGGCCAAGTCATCCGCCACCTCGTTGAGCACTATTCCAACATGAGATGGAATCCACATGAATTTCACACTATAACCTTTCAGCTGTATCTCGGTTATTCTTCTCTTACAGTCCTCAACTATAGACATGAAGACTGGGTTTCGACTGTTTAAGCACTCCAGTGCTCCTCGGCTATCGACAAATACAAAAACATTTTTGTCGTCATGATGTACTTCCTCCAAACACGCCAGAATGGCCTGCAGTTCAGCTTGTGTGGATGATATATAATTACTAAGCTGGAGTTCAATTATCCTGTCCACAGTCCCAAACTCCGTATATTCCCTTATTAGGACACCACACCCGGCCCTGCCATCCTCCGCCACCGACCCGTCGCAATATACATGTAAACTGTTGCCTCTTGGTAACCGAGATATCATGCTTCCATACAAACACCGTAATTGTCCCGGTTCATGATGAATCTTTTTCACCTTGAGGGGTACAATTTCGACGTCTATTTTCTGTACTTTCCAGGGAGCAGACATATTACACTGTCGAGAGGGTTTACAGCAGTCAAGTACGTCGTATTTCCTGAGGTCATGAGCTAATCCCCTCGTGTAGCGTGTCTCCCTCAGTTTCCTGGAAGTGTGTACGTCACTGAAGCAGGTCTGAACGCCCTCAAACAGCTTATCCCCTCCTTTTCTCCGCATGAAACGAATAGATACTCTAGTATTAATGTCACGGACTCTATCACACACACTCTGTAAATTTAATTCCATTCTCATTATTTCAATCATTGCATTTCTTTGACATGCAAGAATAATCCTAATAGCCTCGTTCTGTATCAGCTCTATTTTTTGAATTCTGCCTTGGCCTGTGTAAGACAATACGGGTGCAGCGTAGTCTATCAGGGACCGAACAGTACTTATGTATAACATCCGCAAGATAGGTACCCCAACACCTTTACCAGAAAAAGCCAGTGCTTTCAGAGGATGCAGACGGGCTTTACATAAGGTGCTGATATGATTTATTTCAGCATTTTTACTCTCACATGTGTACCCACCATACATGCCCAGATACTTGTACTTCTGAACACGGCTCAGTTCCACACCATTTAGAGTAAGTGTTATATTTCTTCGTTTCCTATACTCGTAGTTGGTTTTATCTGCATTTATAACTAAGCCTAACTTGTGACAGGTTGTACCAAGTATGTTAAGAGCAGTTTGAATTTTGTTCCCAGAAGTGCCTTGTATAAGAATGTCATCAGCATATATGATCGTCGTGACCCCTGGAGGATACATCTCTGATGCTAATCTGTTCATTAATACATTGAATAAGGTGGGACTTAATACTCCCCCTTGTGGGGTATCTAACTGAAACCTCCGTTCCTCAGACATGTATCCCTGATAATACACCTGACCTTTTCTGCCTTGTAGATAATCCCTTATCCAGTGTAGCAATCTCCCTGTTATTCCCAGATTGGCTAATTCGTATAAGATTACTTCCCCATTGGCTTTATCAAATGCTCCTTGTAGATCAACAAAAACTCTACAATTGTCATCCACATTAGACAAACACTTTAAGAGACAATCCGCAGTACTTTTGCCTTTGATAAAACCAAAGAGATTACTGGACATGTTATCACCTACAAGGTAGAGGAGCCTATTTAACAAAATCCTTTCCATCATTTTACAAAAGCCTAGTTATTTAGTCTAACCGTTGACGGCGAAGTACGGGATTATTTTGTACTGTTGGGATCTAGGTAGATGCGGTTACCTAGGCTTGGAAAAGCGACAGGGCGGGCCGGGACAGGACTGTTATAGGTTAAATCGAGTTTTCCTTAAGTATTAAATTAAGTTCCTATTCAGGTTAAGTATCCCCTTATTTGAGTAATTCTCGTATATAAGTGTTATTATTTTCTAAGTATTTTTTTACGTGATAATATTAAGGAAGTCTGGAGTTTTTGTTTTCGTGTTGTGCAGTATATATTCTCTGAGAGAATTACTAAGGTGAGTGGTTTTACTGTTTTCAAGTGAAATGAAGTGCAGAGCATTAAAGTGAATTTTGTGAAAGACTTAGTGAAAATCGTGGAAAATTTGTTGTGGTGAAAATTTCGTCAAAGTTGTTTGGAAAATCGCAGTTTTGGGAATAATTTCTAGTTTTGTGTCTAGCCATATGTTCATCGGGTCGTCAGTGTTAATTCAAGTGTGCGAGTAAAGTGATCCGAGTTAGAACTTTGAGAGACCAAAAGTCGATTTTTGGTCATTTAAGCGAATTAGCGTTGGGACTCTGAATTTTCTAGCGGTTTTACTCAGCGCTCAGTGAGACAGTGGTCTGTAATTGTTTGCGCTCTCCCAAGTGTCCAAATGTCTAGTGAGTGTTATATTCGGTTAATGTAACGAGTCAACTACGCGCCAGTTTTTAATTTATAATTTAGGGAGAATAATTACTAATTTTTTAACTAAAATTCAGCGTGACTCTGTAGCTGTGAGCGTCGCAACTATCAGTGCTAATTTCTCAGTATTCTACAACACGACCGGCGGTGAACATTAAGTAACGTAAATAAGTAATTTACCATTAATTTTCGTGTAATTAATAAATTTACTTATAATTATATCTGAGCGCCGTTGTTAGCGTCGGGCGTTAAGAATTAAATAATTGTTGAAGTCTTAAACATCGCGCTAGTATTAATGTACTAGTAACGTCTTCAGTCCTAGTGCGGTTAAGAACTAAAAAAGAAATAGTTAAACAATTCAGTTAACCTAAGTGTTGTATTAATTGTGCGCTCGCCAACACGACTTAGATTATTTTTTTTTATAAATAAAACAAAGTTTAAACTAAATTATTTAAAATAAATTCAGTGTAGTTCCTTTCGCGATAATATTCACTGTATAATTTCAGGTTATTTTGTTTAAGAATGCGGTAATTATCAATATTTTTTCTAAGATTTATATTGGTCTTGCATTTAGAGACAAGACATTCTTACTTTAATTTTTTTATAATTGCGTTACGGACGGTTTAGACGGACTTGGCACTCACAATATAAGCTATCGCCCATTGTCAGGATCACCCAAGCCAAATACCACCCAAACCCTTGTCGACGCGTTATTGGAATTGTGGAAAACTACATTTCCCTCTCAACCCCATGTTTACAACCCACCCCCGGCCTGCCCTCACCCTCCCTCTTATCCCCCCAACCCATCCAACCAACCCCTCCGGTTACCCACCCTATCCCCTCTATTAATCCTACATCTTGCTCCTCACCACCCCTTTTTCCCCTATCCCCATTCCTAGTGTCGCCTCTACAGAAGTTGCTGGGGAAGGTAGCTAGCGGCCTTCTGGGGCACGTAAAATTGGTGATGAAATTTGTTGGAGGTGTCATGGTCGAGGCCATTACAGGTATGTGTGCACGAGCACACGGGTCAAGGGTGACCCAGAACAGGTCAGTACGTTGGCTGGCAGACCTACGTTTGAGATGACGGTGGAAGGTGTGAGATTGACAGTTTTTGTGGACACCCCGGAAGTCAAGCAACTCTCATTAAAAAGTCAGCCTTCAGCACACTTAAAGAGACACGCCTTAAACGTTGTGGAAAACAATAAACAGCAGTTAATGGTCAACATATTAATATCTTGGGCCAGGCTACACTCAATTTTGAAGTTGGTAAGGGAGGATCTTACCCACACAATTGCACGATTGTCGAAAATCTTGCATTCCCTGGTCAGATTTTATTGGGAATGGATTTTCTGGGACAGGTTAACTTTTCGTTGCTCCCTCTCAGGAGGGAGCAAGGAAGTGCAGATTGAAGTTGGGCCAGGTAGTTTAAAAATCCAATTAAAATGGTAGATCATCCGCCAGTGGTTGCTTCCATTAGCAAGAAACAGAAGTACAACATTCACTTCTCTAAGTTGTTGTTTAAATCTTTTCCAGACACAGATAAGAAGTCATGTGGGTTACATGCCTTGGTGAAACAATGTTGCCCACCCCATTCAGTTAAATTCATTAAAGTATCAGTGGGACGTCACATTGCACCAGGTACTACCCTTCAGGTGGCTGGGAGATGTGACAGGTTGTTGATCCCCCATCATTTAATCACAGTGCTTGATAAAGGTGCCCTTATTCCAGTTGTCAATCTCTCGCACAAAACCAGGGCAAAATCAGGATTTCAGTGCAGGTGATAGGCTGTCTCAGCCTACAATTGTAGAAAATACAGGAATTTTTCAGTATCAAAGCCAGGACGAGATGCCAGCCACCATAGCACAATGTAGTGCGCTGAATGTTACAGATAGTATTACACAGGGGTAACACAAGACCGAGACAAGGAAAAGTAGTAATACTCAGGAAGTTGATAAGTTAATCTCGGCTCTAGATTTGCAACATGTGCAACAGTCAGATAGGAAACTTTTGAGAGGGATTTTACGTAAATTCCCTAGACTGTTTGCACCAGAAGACGATCAAATCGGGCTTCTGGATAGGATTGAGCATATTATTCCTACAGGTGATCATCCTCCTATTTACACTCGTCAATGGAGGCTTCCGGAACGGGCAAAGGAAGTAATTAGGGATGAGTGTCAGAAGATGTTGAGACAGAATGTGATAGAGCCTAGTACATCACCATGATTGTCGCCAGTGGCGTTGGTACGTAAACCGGATGGTAGTTATAGGTTTTGTGTTGACTACCGAAAGATCAACGAAATTACTAAAAGTGATGTGTACCCTCTGCCACGGATACAAGAAATAATAGATCAGTTTGGGGCGGCAAAATACTTTTCCACTCTGGATGCGAAATCTGCATATTGGGCCATCCCAGTCACTGAGAAGGATAGAGAGAAGACCGCTTTCTCTGATGGGGTTCATACTTATCAATTCAAGCGGATGCCTTTCGGGTTAAAGACAGCGCCTTCATCATTTCAGAGGGCAATCAATTACATCCTAAACCCAGTCTTGGGAAGGCACTCATTAGCGTACCTGGATGATGTGGTTATCTACTCCAGGACGTTTGATCAGCACTTACGAGATTTGACGGAGACGTTGACATTGTTAGATAAGGCGGGGTTCAAACTTAATGTGGGGAAATGCATTCTGGCATCTCAGAAATTCAAGTTTCTGGGATTCCAGGTGAGCACAGATGGTATCCGACCTGACCCCGACTCCTGTCGCACCATTGTTGACATGCCTACACCTATGATAGCAAAGGATTTTCGAAGGTTTCTGTGGGGAGCTGGATATTTCCGTCGCCACATTGAGGGTTTTGCAAGTACATCAGCACCGTTAACTGAGCTTACTAAGAAAAATGTTAAATTCATTTGGAAACCTGAGCATGATAACGCTTATACAAAATTAAAAAGTCAACTCATTACCACCCCAGTCTTGGCAGTACCTGATTTTGATAAGGAGTGGGAAGTACACATTGATTCCAGTGGCATAGCAATTGGTGGGTGCTTAATGCAATGTGATAATGACAATCTTCCTCACCCAGTAGCATATTTTAGCAGGAAGGTTAAGGGTCTGGAGGTCCGCTATTCTGCAATGGATAGGGAAGCTTTGGCTGTGGTAGAAAGTGTCAGGTACTTTGAACCGTATCTTTTCCAACGGCACTTTGTCATTTTGTAACACCACCCAAATTGTAAAACCACTCTAAAATGCACCACTATAATGGTTACTAAGCTAATAAAGTTAACTCTACTTATCCTGAGTAACACTTCCCCATTGGTTGCACTTGGTAACACTGTTATGGGCTGACATATGATGGTTACACCGAGACTACAAAGTACACTGCCAACAAGGAGATGCTAACACAGGATGAAATACGCTGCCACCATCTGCCTTTGACCATTGAGACTATATCAAGCAACGAGGCAAGAAACATTGCTTGACTTGGAGAGTTCTTCACAGCCCTCTCTGGACCCCGGTGTCCGGCACTCTCCTCCTCCTAAGTCCCTACAGGACCTCTATATACAACCCCCACAGGGGGAGGGGGAGATCTGCTGTTGCTACCCACCAAGAATGTACAAACACTCAAGAAATATTTCAATAAGCTTGTTTGACATTCACCATACACTCTTCAAGAGAGTAGTTATTAATTACATGTGTGACTGACCTCTGACCTGGCCAAAAAGGGGGAGATCCAGGGATGTTTACACATAAGAATCTGGAGTCTAATTCCCTTGCATGAAATATTACATACTTGAAACTATGCTGACTAAGACTAACCCAGGAATTTTTAATCAATATACAAGATAAACCAGAGGTCATCTGGGCTGACCTCTTGTAGAAGGCTTCCCTGGGTGTGAACTCTAAGGGGGGGGGAGGTCCTGGGTGTTACAGCTCCCTTTCCCCGGAGTTAAGACAAAATCGGGTGTATGATAATTAAGCCCAATTTTGTCTTATCCTAACTCATCCAAAATACCACAACTAACCCTAAAAGAAAAAAAAACAATGCCAGTGACATAATGATAAAAGTAAGCTAACTAAATAAACATGATGCAAAGTACAATATACAGTTACACTCCAGTAAGAACAACACATAAATGTACAATGAAAGAAACAAAAGTACAAAAAAAAATCCTGGCAAAAGAACCAGCAATGATACCGTCACACATGATACCATTCTGATATCATAATATGAAAATAAAGTATCAATGAAAAAACAAAAACAAATCCCGACTGCACCGAGGCAGTCCAGCAAGGCTCCCTCAGAAGGCTGGAAGACAGTCCAGCAAGGCTCCCTCAGAAGGCTGGAAGACAGTCCAGCAAGGCTCCCTCAGAAGGCTGGAAGACAGTCCAGCAAGGCTCCCTCAGAAGGCTGGAAGACAGTCCAGCAAGGCTCCCTCAGAAGGCTGGAAGACAGTCCAGCAAGGCTCCCTCAGAAGGCTGGAAGACAGTCCAGCAAGGCTCCCTCAGAAGGCTGGAAGACAGTCCAGCAAGGCTCCCTCAGAAGGCTGGAAGACAGTCCAGCAAGGCTCCCTCAGAAGGCTGGAAGACAGTCCAGCAAGGCTCCCTCAGAAGGCTGGAAGACAGTCCAGCAAGGCTCCCTCAGAAGGCTGGAAGACAGTCCAGCAAGGCTCCCTCAGAAGGCTGGAAGACAGTCCAGCAAGGCTCCCTCAGAAGGCTGGAAGACAGTCCAGCAAGGCTCCCTCAGAAGGCTGGAAGACAGTCCAGCAAGGCTCCCTCAGAAGGCTGGAAGACAGTCCAGCAAGGCTCCCTCAGAAGGCTGGAAGACAGTCCAGCAAGGCTCCCTCAGAAGGCTGGAAGACAGTCCAGCAAGGCTCCCTCAGAAGGCTGGAAGACAGTCCAGCAAGGCTCCCTCAGAAGGCTGGAAGACAGTCCAGCAAGGCTCCCTCAGAAGGCTGGAAGACAGTCCAGCAAGGCTCCCTCAGAAGGCTGGAAGACAGTCCAGCAAGGCTCCCTCAGAAGGCTGGAAGACAGTCCAGCAAGGCTCCCTCAGAAGGCTGGAAGACAGTCCAGCAAGGCTCCCTCAGAAGGCTGGAAGACAGTCCAGCAAGGCTCCCTCAGAAGGCTGGAAGACAGTCCAGCAAGGCTCCCTCAGAAGGCTGGAAGACAGTCCAGCAAGGCTCCCTCAGAAGGCTGGAAGACAGTCCAGCAAGGCTCCCTCAGAAGGCTGGAAGACAGTCCAGCAAGGCTCCCTCAGAAGGCTGGAAGACAGTCCAGCAAGGCTCCCTCAGAAGGCTGGAAGACAGTCCAGCAAGGCTCCCTCAGAAGGCTGGAAGACAGTCCAGCAAGGCTCCCTCAGAAGGCTGGAAGACAGTCCAGCAAGGCTCCCTCAGAAGGCTGGAAGGCCAAAACAAAAATCGCCTTAAAACTAGCATGACATAAAAAAAAAAAATTCCTAATGGAACAGGAAAATTACCAGTAACTAAAAATAATATAATGTCAAAATACAAGGGATAACACAAGGCTACATAATACAACCCTGAATTACACTATATGTCAATAAAGACTATTATGAAACAATGACATATCCTGCCTGCACACTAGGCAGGCTAGCAAGTCTTCCTCAGAAGGTCTGAAGAACAAAACATACAAAATAAAATGATCACCCACATGAAAAAAATATATATATAATATTCCGACTCTAACATTTAAATCTAAGTAATTAAAAATAACAGGAAACATTATACCTAAGTGGCCATACCCCAAACATCTGCTGGGTACCTCATGACCCACAGCCAAACATATGAGTTATACAAGTTATGAAACATGGTAAAAAAATACAATAGACATGAAAACTCATCAATAGAACCGTACGTTAACACAACACTTGTGGGCCAATCCATATACCGCACAAGGCAATAGTGCCAGGGTGAATCTCCATGCACCCTGCACACACTGAAAGTAAGACTACCTCTTACCACAACAGAAACATTACTTAACATTACAACATTTTAATGAAACATAAAGGCATGCAAATATAAACAAAATATTATGTACCCATACACTGGTACCACACAGAAAACCTGGACACTCATCACCAGGACAGACTGATCACATAGACACATACATGAAATAAAATAGTAAGAAATTTCAAGATAAAAGTATGTGCTAGAGACCCAAGTCATCTAGCTAAGAACACTGTCTATGACCACGTTTTCTAGGCCTAGCGACTTTACATCCCCATAAATGTTACACTTTTAACCCGATTAGACAAAACTATTTGACACCGTTAATAATAGAGTCATTTCTCTGAACCATCATTCGTAAATCTTGACACATCAATGTTCGTGTTGATATACGCGTTTTCTATCGTGCATCCGTTATACTCTCGCGTGGTGGCCTGATGTTGGAGATGTGATGTTGGTGGCGATGTTGGAGACCCGATGTAGAAGACCTGATGTTGGTCCAGCGTCTGCCCGTCGATGATGCCTGCATATACCCTGAGATCTTCTTGTAACAGCTCTGGGGTACGTCTGGTGACAGAGCGAGTCTACTGGTGACAGACTCCTCGTCAAGCTATCAAACTGCTGGAAGGTGGTGGTGTGAAGAGCAGCGGCAAGTGACAGCGGCCGGGGACTTGGCCGGTCACAAGTGAACGGTGTTGGGAGAGATGTATGGAGGCACATCTCACCTCCAGTTGCTTGAAGCTGACGGTCGATGATGAGTGACAGCAGCTACATAGCAGGAGTCGTGACAGCAGGGCAGAGAGTGTGACGTCGACGATGTCTTGCCAATAGAAGTAGCAGGTGTAGATGTTGGGGCGTGGGTGGCGTGGCGGCAGGCCAGATGGATCCCGACTTCAGCTCCTGGGGCCCATCACTACACAGGCGTTGCTTGTGTCACATTCTACTGAGCCGGTACGCCTTATCGCGCATGCCCTAATGTGCCTGACCTTGGGCCGATGGTGCGAAACGTGCACCCTATTGGCGAGTCAAGCACACTCAGTAGGGAGGTGCCGTTGGAATGTGACCGCCTCGTTGCGCATCTTGGTGGAGTCAGTGATGTGGCATCCCCAAGGACGAGGGGGAACTGGTAGGTGATTGCTGCTGGCATACCCGCTTGTTGACCTCGCGCCTCCACTTCCGGTGTGCCTGCACGGTGTGTCGTAGCAGGAAGGTGGGTGCCTCCGATGATGAACTGCAAGACTGGGGCCCACCATGGTACGTTGACATCTGGACAGCTGTGCTCTGCTGGCTGGAACTCTGGCCTGGACAACCTCGTGTGGAGGGAGGTGTCGGCTGGGTGAATGGTGTCATTATCACCGTCCCAGGTAACCGAGTGGTGGGGTTACCGGGAGTGTTGGGAGGGGGGTGGGGTGTAACGTAACCCCCTCTCCACTGTACCAGAGGGGTGACCCCTCTGGCCTCAATGTTGGTTCACGAGTAGCTGGTACCGGGGACAGAGCGGTGTGGACAAGCAGACCTGGGGAAGACAGGATAACACTCCGACTGGCGGAAGCAAGGACTCTCCCCTGGGCTTTGGTGACAGGGTACAGCCCAAGGGTAGGTAAGGCATGTTCTCTGAATACATTCCATGACAAAATCTCAAAACAATTGCCAGTTTAAAAACTCTGATAAAAAAAACAACTACTAAGGGACGAGACAGTTTACTGAAACTCTCCCTGCCTCGCCCGTGACCTCGTTAACATAGGGTGACAAGGCTGACCCTGGGTGCCAATGAGAGTTGACAGAAGGTCGTCCTCTCCATCCTGGACAAGCCCAACTGGGTCAGTCAACTCAGAAGGGTCAGGAATGGGAATCGCTGAAGGCAGTTCCAGTTCCTCCCTGGCAACGTAGCACTTTAATTTGTTGACATGAATAGTTGTGTCACTCTGGTCATCAAAGATTCCCCCTGATCAGAAAATTAACTGGTCCAAACTTCTTAATTACTCTATATGGTCCACGCCATCTAGGTACTAGCTTCCTACTTTGATTGGCAGGCGCCTTTTCATTTAGCCTCATAACCAAGCTTCCCTCTCTAAGTGTCAACGGTTGAACCTTCTTATCATAATAGTGCGCATACCGTCTCCTCGCTGTCTTAGAAGCCTCAGCAGCAATCCTCCAAGCATTTCTCATTTTAGAGAGGATTTCTGAAGGATAATCCTCACCGTACACAACTTTGTGTCTGTTAAGCAGACCTGATGGGAAATTACATGAGCGCCCCGTGAAAAGCAGCAGTGGTTGTGTGTTAATTGACTGATGAATGGCAGTGTTCAAGGCTAGTTGAACATAGGGAAGTTGTTCATCCCAGGTGGCAGCATCTTTCTCTGCAAGAATTGCTAGCATATCCTTAATTGTACGATTGGTTCTTTCAGTCATACCGTTTGCTTGCGGATGGTAAGCAGTTGTGAGGGCTGTTGTTGTTTCTAAAATTTTACAAACTTCTTTAAAAGTGTTACCAACGAACTCTTGACCTCTGTCAGATACTAATACTTTAGGTGGTCCAAACACAGTGACAAATTTACTTAAGAAAGCGTCTGCAACAGTCTGCGCGTCCTTACGAGGAAGAGCAACCAAGGTAGTGAACCGGGACAGATGGTCCACTAGCACCAACACGCAGCGATTACCAGAATGACTACTATGTAAATCAATCAAATCCGCTCCCACTCGATCTAAAGGCTCAAAAATGTCAGGGAACGCTTGTAGTGGCGCCTGTACCTTAGGGGTACCTTTTCTAATTTGACAATTCGGACACGATCTAACAAACTTAGTGATATAAGATAACATCCTAGGAAAATAGAATAAAGTTTTAGCTCTCATATAGGTCTTAAAGACCCCAGGGTGTCCAGCGATCTTAGATGCATGCGCGAGTTTCACGGCCGAGGATCTTAACACGTCGGGGATGACTAACTGATAAACCGCACGATCTTTCATGTCGTTAACATAATATAGGACACCCTTCTGCAGGTCAAAATGCTGCAGGGGAAAGTTACCTTTCTTCATAGGGTATTTACCACCCTCCAAATATTCAATTATTTCCTTCCATCGCTGTTCTCCCATTTGAAATTCTCTCATTTTATCACTTGCAATAGTTTCAATGTTGACATTTATGTTAACTGACGCGACGTTCCTACTCAACGTGTCTGGCACAACATGAGATGGGCCAGGCTTATAAAGGATCTGAAACGAGTGAGCTGACAGCTCATGCGACCAACGGGACATCCGGGGACACTTTGTATTCTTTTTAAATATATATGTGAGGGCTCTGTGATCTGTGAAAATAACAAAATGACGTTGGAATAGGTAAGGCTCAAAATAACGAACACTTTCAACCACAGCAAGTGCTTCCTTGTCTGTTGCTGAGTATCTAACTTCAGGTCCCTTCACTTTTCTGCTGAAATACGCCACAGGGTGAGGATGGTTCTCTGAATCACGCTGCATTAAGCACCCTCTTATGGCAATACCACTAGCGTCTGTATGCACCTCCCACTCCTTATCAAAGTCAGGCACAGCTAATACTGGGGCGGTAATTAATTGACTTTTGAGCCTAGTATAAGCCTCATCGTGTTCTAAGGTCCACATAAATTTAGCATTCTTCTTTACACGGTCAGTTAAAGGCGCTGTTATACTAGCAAATCCCTCAATATGGCGGCGGAAGTATCCGGCTGCTCCCAGAAACCGGCGCACATCCCTTGCTGACCTAGGCCTGGGCATCTCAGCAATGGCGCGGCATGAGTCTGGGTGAGGGCGGATGCCATCTGTGCTCACCTGGAACCCCAGAAATTTGAATTTCTGAGATGCCAGGGTGCACTTGTCGATATTTAATTTGAACCCTGCCTTTGTCATTTATACAGATCACAGGGCTTTAACTCACATTTTTAAGAAAAGAACTAAGTGCCCTCGCATGTCACGTTGGTCTCATGAATGCTGCTCACTCATTCCAAATACTTTACAAGCCTGGTCCATCACATGTTGTACCAGACACCTTGAGTAGAAACATAGCTACTATTAACGTAAATCTTAATACAGAAAATATTTCCAGCGAAAAAATGCGAGAATTCCAGATGAACGAACCGAGGTGGAAGGAAGTTATTGAATATTTGGAGGGAGGAAAATATCCGTCGAAGAAACATAATCTAGCAATTCATGATTTTGAAATGAGGGATGGGATCTTATTTTATGTAAAGGGACAGAAGGATCGTGCAGTTTTCAGCTGGTTATCCCAGAGGTGTTGAAGAAGTCGGTGTTGAGACTCGCACATGCGTCTAAGATTGCAGGTCATCCGGGGATTTTTAGAACTCACATGAAAGCTAAGTCACTCTTTTTCTTTCCCAGTATGTTAACAGAGGTCATTAACTTCCTTAAGTCCTGTGGTCACTGCCAAAGCAGGAAAGGTACCCTTAAGGTACAAGCTCCATTGCAAGAATTCCCAGAAATTTTTGAACCCTTAGATCGGATGGGGGCTGATCTGATTGATCTGCATCACAGTCATTCAGGAAACCGTTACGTATTGGTGTTGATAGACCACCTTTCCAGGTACACCACACTGATTGCAGTGCCACAGAAAGATTCACAAACTGTTGCAAAGGCGTTCTTAGATAGGTTCGTCACTGTATTCGGTCCCCCTAAAGTGTTAGTTTCAACCGAGGTTAGAAATTTAATGGGAATATTTTTAGAGAAGTATGTAACATTGTAGAAACCACTTCAGCATTCACTACGGCTTATCACCCTCAGGTTAACGGCATGACAGAACAGGCGAACCGGTCAGTTAAAGATATGCTTGAAATTCTTGCGGAGCATGATGCGAATTCGTGGAACGAACAACTCCCCTATTTCCAGCTGGCTCTGAACACTGCCATCCATCAGTCCATTAACACCCAACCCCTTTTGTTGTTCACAGGTCATTCATGTAATTTCCCATCAGGTCTGCTTAACAGACATAATATTGTATATGGGGAAGATTACCCATCAGAAGTTTTAAATAAGATGAAAAATGCATGGAGCTAGGGCTTCCAAGACAGCACGAGACCGCTATGCTCAGCATTATGACAAAAAGGTACGACCTCTGGAGTTGAAAGTCGGGAGTCTTTTATTGAGAGTTAATGAGGCGGCTCCTGCCAATCAAAGTAGGAAACTTGCACCTAGATGGCGGGGCCCTTACTGAGTAATTGAAAGAAAAGGTCTGATTAATTTTGTTATTAAATGTATTTTTGAAGACCAAGTTGAGAGAACGATTCATATTAATAAATTAAAACCTTATCACGCGAGGGAGGAACTAGAAGCTGCCTTCAGCAAGTCTAATTCCTGACCTGTCTAATGATCCAAGTGCTGAGTCAGGTGATGAGGATGACCTTCTGTCAGATCTTATCAGTAGTCAAGTTCAATCTTGTCACCCCATGGTAACAAGGTCGCGAGCTGTACAGTAAATTGTTAATGATCTCCCCTAGTCAGGTTTAGTAACTTCATAATATTTATCCTGTAGAGGCACTGGTGTGTATTTACTGATGTACATGACTGAGGTAGCATACTTGCCTTACTCTGGGGTCTTCCAACTTCCTATACCTCAGAGTAATATCCATGCTTCCGCCATTTGTTGTTGTCTGTCTTTCTCAGGTTTGATGGTACACCAGTTCCAGCCTCCCAGTCACACGTGAACCAAGGATCGAGATCAGCAGGTCTGGAGATGACCCACCTGGCTGATAAGATCGGGGTCCGAGGCACGTTACATAAAGTCCTTCCCCCTTGTGCCCGGTAACTCGTCAATTGGTTATTCGGAAGGGGTGACTGGTGTACAGTCACCCAGCTGACACCTCACGTCACTAACGAGGTTGTCTCAGTCCAGCCATGCTGTCTTTGCGGAGCAGAGTCCAGTCACCGTCACAGCCGTGGACAAGCTGTCTCAATGTCACCAACCAAGCCCACCAGCCGCGTAGTTAAGACTGCGGGAAAACCGAAAGTGGAAGACGAGTCAAAACCTGCGGTTGTGTCGTCTGCGGAAACCAAGATGCAACGCGGTGGTCTCGGGTACGAACAGCACTACTCCTACAGAGTGCTGCTGAATCGCCAGAGGAGGTACAACTCTGTACCTCGGGCCAAGGTCAGCTGCACGAGGGGTTGCACGGAAGGTGTACCGGCCCAGTAGTACCGGGATAACAAGTAAACGCCGGTAGATGACGTCGCCCAGGAGCTGAGGCAGGGCCCACCTGTCCTGTCACCATGCTATCCTCTTCAACGCCACTCGAACCTCACTACCAACGCGAGACATCGTGACACATTGAAGCTTTGCTCTACTGTGGCAGCCATGGTTAACAACAATCCATCATGATTGTTTGGGAGCGATAAGAAGAGGTGAACCCGTGTTCCTGTTAGCAGGATCCACCTGAGCTGACGGCCGCCAGCTGTCACTCAAGTCAGGTGCGGGTAGTACGAGACCCCCTGTACTGTCCGTAGTTGGCCGAGGCCGGAAATGGAACTTCCAGACGACCAGGATCTTCAAGCAACATGAGGTAGTCGCCAGAATCTACAGAAACAAAATGTCACCAGAAAAGAACTATAGAACTTCTTTATAGAAAAGTTTCTTATCAAAATAAATGCTATTAATATAGTAAACTGTGTTAACTCGGAACAGTTAGTTCAACTTTTAATTTTCCATCTGATAGTAAAGCACCTATACACTTTCGGAAAGTTCTCTGGAACAGTATTAAATGTTGAAAACTAGAACTAGTGAAATAGAGAAATAAATCTAGAAAGTGAACATATAGAAAATTGTTATTAGAAAATGACCCTGTCTCTAGATAAGTTGTATGAGTGAACTGGTTTGAGAACCATCTAGTAGGGTTTCTAGAAACGTTGATCAGTGGGGAACTTTATCTAGATTTTTCTAGATCCTAGATACTGATAGTTATATATTTTTTAAATTTTTTGTGGTTTACTGAACAATAAAGGTGTGGTATACAGTCTGAAGAATGTGTTCACCCGCTGTTGTTGTGGACTTGAATATGAACTCTGGGATATGAGGAGTTTGAGAAACTCATATCCAGTGTGTTGTTGTTGGTTAAGAGACATGTCTGTGGACATTGAATTTTAATAAAAATATTTTTGTGTATTTTCTTTATATTTTAAGGATCTGGATACGCTGTGGTGGGCAGTTGCCACAGGTGTGGAGTGGAACACTAGGTCCTTGAGAGGTAGTGTTCCTCTATTTTTAAACAATTTTTTATTATTTTATTTTTTTAATGACATTGATTTTTTTTTAATGTTTCTATGTGATGTGCTGTAATGTGTTTGATCTTTATTCCAGGTGGAATACTGGGATAGCTGAAGGCTATCGGATGATTTTAGCTAGTTGATGGTTGTTAGGTTTGGATTTTCCAGTTATTTGTTACTATATCAAGACAGGTATAGGATGTTTTGTCTTCCAGGTTGTTGGAAGGGTACGGGGCTGCATCCAAGTTGGGCAGCCACGATTATGGGGACGGTCTCTGTCCTTATGTTTTGGGTTTTATTACTGTGTTTATTATAAAAATAAATAAAATGTTTATTCAGGTAAGGTACATACATACAAGAGATTTTACATAATTTGATCGATTTATAGATGGAGCTAGTACATACAATGCCTAAAGCCACTATTACGCAAAGCGTTTTCGGGCAGGAAAAACATTAATGACTAAAACTTAATACTAATTGAGTATAAAGAATAAAATGTGTTGAGAACAAATAAAAATAAAGATAAAAAAGGGGGAAACATGGCTGAAAACGCAGCACAAATACAATTAGGTCGACAAACAGCGTTGTTTAAGAAAACAGACATGGGTTGACAATAGGGGGGTAAGGTAGGTTACAGGGAATTTATTAGGTAGTGCTTCGTTTTTATCTTAAACTGGTTGAGAGAGGTACAGTCTTTAACATGGTTGGGAAGGTCATTCCACATTCTGGGTCCCTTGATTTGTAGAGCATTTCTAGTTTGATTAAGTCGTACTCTTGGAATATCAAAACTGAATTTATTTCTGGTGTGGTGCTCATGGGATCTGTTACAACCTCTAATGAAGCTTTTGAGGTCAAGATTGGCATTACAGTTCAGCGTTTTATATATGTATAATACACATGAGAGAATGTGCAATGACTTAATATCTAACACATTCAATGATTTGAGTAGGGGTACCGAGTGATGTCTGGGGCCAGAGTTGGATATTGTCCTAATAGCAGCTTTGTGTTGAGTAATTAGAGGACGTAAATGATTTTGGGTAGTAGAACCCCAAGCACAAATACCATAGTTGAGATATGGATAGATGAGGGAATAATAGACGCAAGTCTATCTATCTCCTTTCTTAAAAATTGGTGTCTCATTAGCAACTTTCCATAACTCTGGCACTCTGCCTAACTCTATTGATTTATTAAATATGGTAGACAGTGACTGGGAAAGCTCCTCTTTGCATTCTTTAAGCACCCTGGAAAACACTTCATCCGGGCCCTGGGGATTTGTTTGGTTTGAGTTTAACTATTTGTTTAATTACATCCTCCCTGGTAACTGCTAAACTAGTCAACCTGTCCTCAAGCGCAGACAGTCGCAGTGAGAGGGTGTGTTAGCCGGAGCCTCTGAGTGTAGTTATATTATCATAACAATATGGAAGTTGTGGTGAAGGAACTGATGAGTCTGGTTGGGGCTCTGAGGACAGAGTTGGACTCTCTACGGAAGGAGGTACGACAGCTGAAACAACAACAAGGAACGAAGGAGGAGACCAGTAGTAAAAAGACCTCGTCTTGGAAAGTTGTAAAAGACAGGGGCTTTAAGAAGACTGATAAAGCCGCCTACAGACGCCCTAAGAACGTCTAATTCATTTGCCGGATTGGAGGACGAGTGCTGTGGTGAGACTGCGGATCATGCAAAAGGGAAAGCAATAAAGAGCAAAGAAGCGCAGGCCCCTCTGAGAGTAAAGGAAGTACCTAAGCAAACCTTAGTTATGGGAGATTCCCAGATAAGGTATTTGGATAAAACGTTTTGTGCTAGAGATAGGGGGAACAGGTTAAGGGTTTGCTATCCCGGAGCTGGCATTGGTGATATTATAAACAACATGAATGATATTATGGCTGGAAATGGGAACAATCCCGTTATTTGCATTAGCGCGGGAGGAAATGATGTTGGTCGAGTTAGGAGTGAGGAACTGATTCAGAGGAATAAAACAGCAATTGAATTAGTTAGAAGCAAGGGAGGAATCCCGATCATATGTGGCATTCTTCCAAGAAAGGGAGTGGGAAATGAATAGATGTCGAGGGCACTTGGTGTCAATTGCCGCCTGGAAAGATATTGCAAATCAAATGCAATATCTTTCATAGACAACTGGGAACACTTCTATGGAAGAAATAAAATGTATGGGGTGCATCTATCGAGGGCTGGGGTTGTTGTTGTTGCGAACTCGTTGGAACCAGTGGTTAGAGGCGTTTGTTTGGGCTTAAACTGTTAATGGATAGTGGTATGGGAATTGATTTGCAGGAAGGAGGTAATAAAAGTATGTGTTTGTGGGAGAAAGGAATTGGCAAAATGATCAGGGAAAGAGAAGTGCCTCAAAATAACAATTCACTTAGGGTATATTACACTAACACTAGAAGTCTAAGAAATAAAATAAATGATTTAAATGCTCTTGTCTGCACAGAAAAAAATAGATATTATTGCACTTACCGAAACGTGGATGAATGTAGAAAATAGAGAGCTATTAGCTGAATATCAAATAAATGGATTTAAACTTTTTCACACAGATAGATATATCAGACGAGGAGGGGGAGTAGCCATATATGTTAGGGACAATTTGAAATGTAGTCTCAAAGAGAGAATCAAAACTGAGCCACACACAGAAACTATTTGGATAGAATTAAACGAAAAAGCAAATAACATTATTATAGGAGTTATATATAGGCCACCAAATTTAGACAGAATGGAAGCAAAGCCTCTATGGGATGAAATATCTAGAGCATCTAGATCTAACAGTATTTATAACATGGGTGACTTTAATTTTAGTGGAATAAACTGGTTGAACAAAACAGGGAATAATGAAGCAGAAGATTTTCTAGAATTAATTGACGATTGCTTTCTTACGCAACACATTAAGGAACCAACGCGGGAAAATAATATTTTAGATTTAGTGTTAACTAACAGGGAAACACAAATTAAGGACATCGAAATAGGGAGTGAGCTAGGGAACAGTGATCATAAAGAAATCAGATTTAGCATTCAATGGAATAGATCTGTAGGAGAAAACTCTGTTAAAGTGCCTGATTTTCGAAAAGCTGATTTCAATAGCCTAAGAAATTTTTTGGGTCAAATGGATTGGAAAGTCTTGGGTATGGATTGATTGATTGATTGATAAAGATTAAGCCACCCAAGAGGTGGCACGGGCATGAATAGCCCGTAAGTGGTACAATTTTTTTTTTTTTTCCCAGTGTTCTGAGGTTGCATTTAACCATCAAGCTGTTATCGTGGGGGAGGATACTGCTTCACAGTCTTTATGAGGGTGTCCAGCTGCTTGACACCTTTGTTGACCAGGAGAGTGGCTGTGTTCATGGCTTCAGGGTGGCCACTGCATGATTCAGGAACTCTTAAAGCTCTTCTAAGGTCATTGGTTGCTTCACATTCCAGAAGATAGTGAAGTAATGGCTTTTCTGTGACAGTTTGGCAGAAGATGCACTCTCTCTGTCGGGGTTCACCAATCTCCCAGTTGCATCTGTAACCTAGACGTAGTCTATATAGCCTAACTGCTATTTCCCTGTGGATTCCTTTTGGGATATTTAACCTTTCTAATTTGGTTGCCTGAAGATACCATGTTGCAGATGGCGAACCTTCAGCTATTCTCTGGTGTAGGTAGGCTTTGTTGAGATGTGAGAGTTTTTTGGTGATGATGTTTTTTATGTTCTCTAGGCTGGGTTGAATTGTTTTATGTATCACTGGATGACGAGTTGCCAATTTAGCAATTTCATCAGCTTTTTCATTTAATGGGATTCCAATATGGGATGGGATCCAGTTTAAAGTTATGTTGAGGCCTTTGCCTTTAGCGACTGCTCCTTGATACAAAATGGTGGTAATTATTTCCACATTATCTTTCCACTGTTTTTGTCCTAGTATTTGAAGTGCAGCTTTTGAGTCTGTGTGTATGATTGCATTTTGAGTGTTTTGTGCAATCACATATGCGAATGCCTGTTGTATGGCGAACAGCTCAGTTTGGGTTGATGATACTAGTCCTCCCAGTCTCCAATATGCCTGAACGCTAGTCGTGCAAAGAGCAGCGCCAGCACTCTCATTTTCTGTGTCCACCGATCCGTCTGTGAAGATGTGGGTGGCTCCTGCTACTGCTATGCTATACATTTGCTCTTCTATTATGCGCCTTAGGATTGTCAGATCATAGGCAGCCTTTTTCATTGGGAGACTTTCTATTACTATTTTGAAAGTAGGCTCTTCCCACGGCGCGGAAGGAGTGTAATTTGGGTGTGGATGATCACCCTCTCTATCAAGAATCATGTTTTTTAAATGTAGTCTGTTTAGGACTTTTCCTGCTCTTGCAACCCAAGAGTTTCCATTGTTTTGGCCTAGTCCAACCACCAAGGCCTGCCCTACTGGGATTGGATCAGAAGAAATAATTATCTTACTGATAATTGTAGCTGTCCTTTGTGATATTCTTTCTTGTAGAGAGGGCAAACCCGTCTCCAGTCTAAGAGTTTCAAGCCTGGTCCACATGGGGGCTCCCAGTGCAGCTCTCATAGCATTGTTTTGGGCAACTTCAAGCTTTTTCCACTGTTGGTGTGATAGATTTGTGAGTGCAGGTGCGGCATAATCGATCACTGATCTGACTGCCTGTACATAGTATGTGCGAAGGACTTGCAGATTGGCTCCTCCAGAAAGGGAGGTTAGCGACCTGAGGATTGCCGTCCGGGCCGCAGTTCGCTCTCTCAAGCATGTGACCTCAGCATTAAAATTCATGTGTGTGTCCAGGATGATTCCTAGATACTGATAGGTGTCGACCCATTCTATTGGTTGACCCTGTACTGTGAGTTGGATGTTGGGCTTCGCTATTTTTATGGGCATGGCCTTTGACTTTGAGAGGTTGAGTTTGATCCCAATCTGTTTTGCCTCTTTACTGATGCAGTCTAAGCATTTGGGTGCAAGGCGCGCCGCATCCCTTCCCTTTATGATGATGACAAAGTCGTCCGCGTAGTTTAGCAGCCTGCAGTGATGTGGGAGTTTCAACCTCATTATTCTTTCCATTAAACAGTTGAAGAGAAGAGGGCTAAGAATACCTCCTTGCGGTGTACCATTTTCATGTCTTTTGTACTCAGAGACTGTGCCATGAAGTTTTACTCTTGCTTCTCTGTTTATGAGACAGTTTTTGGTCCAGGAGAGCAGGTTGCCTCTAACCTCTTTGTCAATGAGGCAGCAGAGAATAGCTGGGGCGCTAGCCAGTTCAAAGGCTTTTTCGAGGTCCAGGAATATCAGCATTCCTGGTCTGTCATTCAAGTGGGCTAACAGAGTTGTAATACATTCCACTGTGCCAACCCCTCTTCTATAGGCATACATATCATGGTGCAGTTTAGGCATTTTCCACTCCAGTCTGTTGAGTGCCATTCTGTCAGCCGTCTTGGCTGCACAGCTTTGGAGAGAGATGGGCCTGGGATTAGCTGGATCTTTGGGTTTTGGGATCGGCACTATGTCTGCTCTATTCCAAGCAGAAGGTCTAGTTTGAGAAGTCCAGGCTAAATTAATTAACCTTAGGTATGCAGCGTCTCCCTCTGGGCCGAGGTTTCTAATCATTTTATAGGTTATTTTGTCGGCTCCAGGGGATGTATCCTTGGAGTTTTTCTTAGCCCGATTGAGCTCATCCAGTGTGAAGGGGCATTAGTGTCAGAGACTTCTTCACATGCTGTAAGGATTCTGTGCCACCTTTCTTCCTCTAGTCCGGTCTGTAATGCTAATACATCTGGTGGAAGTTGATTGCTGGCTGCTCTCTCTGCAAACCTGGTTGCCAGTACTTCGGCTTCCTGTTGAGGATCTTTGGGGTGTGGAGCTTTAGGTGTTTTATTCCCTTTGGCCCGGTGAATTTGCTGCCACATCTCCCCAAGGGAGGTGTGTTCATTCAGGTGTGAACACCATTCTAGCCACTTTTGTTCTTTTATTTGTCTGGTCTCTCGATGTACATGTTCCTTGACCTCACAAAGTAAGATCCTGTTGCGGTCACTTGGCTGCTTTTTGTATAGCTTTCTTGTTCTATTGAGTCTATGGTTGAGTTCTTTGACACGTTCGCAATAGTACCAATGATCTTTATGGTGTCCGGTGGACTGTTTTTTCAGTGGGATTGAGTGGTTGGCTGCACTTTGAATCGCTTTGACAAATTCTTGTTCTGCCTGATTAATGTCTTCGCGAAGATCATAGTTTCTTTGCCACTCTGAAATGAGGTTTTGAAATCGGTCCCCGTTTGCTAAAGCAAAGTTCCAGGCTTCAGATGGAGGCGGAGGTGGGGTGGGTAGGTCTAACTGAAGATCAATTTGGACCCCATAGTGGTCGCTTGTGAGTGTGGGCTCAATTGACCATGTTGCTGCATCTCTTAGGGAGGCTGAAACGAAGGTTAGGTCTAATCTGGCTCCTTGGATGTGGGTAGGTTCATTCTTGTTTAGGATTTGTATTTCTGGAAGCTGGTCCAGTAGATGTGTAATGTGTATGCCGGCTTCATTTGTTTTGTTCGAGCCCAGTGCCAATCGATGATGGGCATTAAAATCTCCACAAATGATTGTGTTTGTTGTTGTCGCGTGTCCAAATAACACAGAGAGATCCATTTCGGCTTGTGGAGACCTGTACACATTGAACACTTCAAGTTTGTCGTGTCTTAGCTCAATGGTGACTCCCATTACCTCTGTCCCTGCTCCACAATTGGGTGGGCTGGTTATGGATTTGGAGATCAGGTCACTTTTTACATAGATTGCACATCCCCTGGATTGCCCATTGATCCATGGAAGGAAGAAGCCTCGATAGCCTGAGATTTTAGGTTCTAATCCGGCTCGAAGCAAGCTCTCCTGTGACGGCGAGTGGCATCACGTGATGCCACTCGCATCAGTACGGCGACCAAAACTGAACTGCATAATCTAAATGGGGCCTAACCAGAGCAAGATATAGCTGAAGAATCACACCAGGTGTCTTGTTACTAACGCTTCGATTAATAAATCCCAGTGTCCTATTCGCCTTATTGCGAACATTCATCCTTTTGTTTTAAATTCTTACTAATCATAACTCCCAGATCCCTGTCGCAATCCGACTTCGCGATCTCAACACCATCTAGCTCGTATCTTGTAACTCTATCATCATTACCTAACCTCAGAACTTTACATTTATCAGCATTAAACTGCATCTGCCAATCCTTTGACCATTTCAAAACCCTATCTAGATCAACTTGAAGTGATAGTGAGTCCTCCTCCGAATTAATTTTCCTACCGATTTTCGTATTGTTACGGCCCTTTTGGGTCGCAACTGGGTTCTTTCTCTGATGTTATTAGAGTTAGGGTATCCGGCCCCAAGCTAGTAGTGGCTTTCAAGGGGTGTGTTCCATAACGCAAGTAAATTAAAGGGGAAGGGATACAAATTCTCTAAATTAAATATATAATTACCATCACCAATAAATAAATATATAAATTATCACACGGGGGGTATTAACACTATATTGTACAATATGGTCTTCCTCTGAAGACGCGGAGTGTTCCACGGTGCTCAACGATGCTTAGCCCTTGGTTCTCTTCTTGTGGCCTCACGATGAATCCGTAGATTCTGTAGACGAGTCTACCCCGGCCACAGGTCACCCAAATCACGGTCCCACTGGGTGCACCGTCGTGGAGGCCTTCAACCAGAAGTCCAGCCTGTAGCTGGCAGGTTCCAATCAGCTACGCTGCGTAGGCCACTCCACGACCGATACTAGGGTTGCGAGCCCTAGGCAGGAGCCTCGTGTGATTCCACAGATCACTCTCCTCACCACAACACCCCAGTGGCTAGTCTTCTCCGCCGGTCAGCCCTGGGTACGACAATCCCTGGTTCTGCCACCTCACAGGCAGGCTAACACAACAGTGTTCATCCGGGGGGGGGGGTGACTCACAGCTTCTGCAGCAAATGCGTGAAGATACTACAACTGCGTTGAGTGGACTGATCCAACGTCCAATACAGCAGTCCCAGGTCGACTCTGTAATCAGACACGTCATCAGTACTAGTTACACTCTAGGGCACCTCACTTACAGGCTTAGACACAAACGACCACCTATCCACTCCATAGATGGCGTTGCTGTCTAAGCGTCACCTCACCAGAGGTCAGCAGCGGTTATGTCACGAGCTGATTAGGCAGAAAACCAGCCCCTGTGGCCGGTATATCCTGTCCTCACTAGATGGCTCTGTCCATTTGGAGGGGGTTTCGGGAGCTGACCCACAGATGGCGCGGCCGTCACTGCTCTGTGCTCGGACGCTGGACTTGGGTCCGTAACACGAATCATCGGCAAATTTGCAAATGTTGCTACTCAAACCTGAATCTAAATCATTTACATATATTATAAACAACAGAGGTCCCAGGACAGAGCCCTTAGGTACTCCACTAACAACATTATCCCACTCTGACTTAACCCCATTTATACTAACTCTCTGTTTCCTCTGGAATAGCCATGCCCTAATCCAAGTTAATATAGCACCCCCAATACCATGAGCTTCTATTTTTTTAATTAGTCTTTCATGTGGCACTGTATCAAAAGCTTTGCTAAAGTCAAGGTACACAACATCGCAATCCTTTCCACTATCAACTGCCTCAACTATGCTAGAATAAAAAGATAACAAATTTGTTAAACATGAACGGCCATTTATAAAACCATGTTGCGACTCAATTATTAATTTATGTTTTTCAAGATGAAGACGAATTTTATTTGCTATTATAGATTCGAGTAACTTTCCCACAATAGACGTTAGGCTAATTGGTCGATAGTTAGACGCAAGTGATCTATCTCCTTTCTTAAAAACTGGTATCACATTAGCAACTTTCCAAAACTCTGACACTCTGCCTGACTCTATTGATTTATTAAATATGGTTGACAGTGGGTCACATAGCTCCTCTTTGCATTCTTTAAGCACCCTGGCAAACACTTCATCCGGCCCTGGGGATTTGTTTGGTTTGAGTTTTTCTATTTGTTTAAGAACATTCCTTACGGACATTCCTTAAGGACCCTGGTACTTGCTAAACTCGTCAACCTGTCCTCGTCCCCACCCACATAGACTTGTTCGGCTGAAGGCATATTGTTAAGTTCCTCTTTAGTAAATACAGATACAAAATATTTATTAAAAATACTACTCATCTCTTCATCACTATCTGTTATTTGACCTGTCTCAGTTTTTAATGGACCTATCCTTTCCCTAGTCTTCGTACGATATAACTGAAAAAACCCTTTAGGATTTGTCTTTGCTTGCTCTGCTGTGCGAACTTCATAGTTTCTTTTTGCTTTCCTTATCTCTTTTTTAACATTTCTAACCAGTTGTACGAATTCCTGTTCTAAAGTGACCTCCCCATTTTTAATCCTTTTGTACCAAGTTCTCTTTTTACCTATAAGGTTCTTCAAATTCTTTGTTATCCACTTTGGGTCATTGGTATTCGATCTATTCAATTTGTATGGTATACTACGTTCCTGTGCTTTGCTTAGAATATTCTTAAATAAGTTATATATTGAATCCACATCGAAATCCGCATTTACCTCACCTATCGCTGGGTTCATGTCTCGCTCCAAGACCGGCCCCCACCCCATACCCAAGACTTTCCAATCAATTTGACCCAAAAAATTTCTAAGGCTATTAAAATCAGCTTTTCGAAAATCTGGCACTTTAACAGAATTTTCTCCTACAGGTCTATTCCATTCTATGCTAAATCTGATTTCTTGTGATCACTGTTCCCTAGCTCACTCCCTATTTCGATGTCATTAATTTGTGTTTCCCTGTTAGTTAACACTAAATCTAAAATATTATTTTCCCGTGTTGGTTCCTTAATGTGTTGCGTAAGAAAGCAATCGTCAATTAATTCTAGAAAATCTTCTGCTTCACTATTCCCTGTTTTGTTCAACCAGTTTATTCCACTAAAATTAAAGTCACCCATGACGTAAATACTGTTAGATCTAGATGCTCTAGATATTTCATCCCATAGATGCTTTGCTTCCATTCTGTCTAAATTTGGTGGCCTATATATAACTCCTATTATAATATTATTTGCTTTTTCGTATATTTCTATCCAAATAGTTTCTGTGTGTGGCTCAGTTTTGATTCCCTCTTTGAGACTACATTTCAAATTGTCCCTAACATATATGGCTACTCCCCCTAATCGTCTAATATATCTATCTGTGTGAAATAGTTTAAATCCATTTATTTGATATTCAGCTAATAGTTCTCTATTTTCTACATTCATCCACGTTTCGGTAAGTGCAATAATATCTATTTTTTCTGTGCAGACAAGAGCATTTAATTCGTTAATTTTATTTCTTAGACTTCTACTGTTAGTGTAATATACCCTAAGTGAATTGTTATTTTGAGGCCCTTCTCTTTCCCTGATCATTTTACCAATTCCTTTCTCCCACAAACACGTACTTTTAATTATCTCCTTCCTCCAAATCAATTCCCATACCTCTATCAGCTAACAGTTTAAACCCAAACAAACACCTCTAACCACTTCTTCCAACGAGTTCATAAGAACATAAGAACAAAGGTAACTGCAGAAGGCCTATTGGCCCACACGAGGCAGCTCCTATTCTATAACCACCCAATCCCACTCATATACTTGTCCAACCCGTGCTTGAAACAATCGAGGGACCCCACCTCCACAATGTTACGCGGCAATTGGTTCCACAAATCAACAACCCTGTTACTGAACCAGTATTTACCCAAGTCTTTCCTAAATCTAAACTTATCCAATTTATATCCATTGTTTCGTGTTCTGTCCTGTGTTGATACTTTTAATACCCTATTAATATCCCCCCGGTTATGTCCATTCATCCACTTGTAAACCTCTATCATGTCACCCCTAACTCTTCGCCTTTCCAGTGAATGCAACTTAAGCTTTGTTAATCTTTCTTCATATGAAAGATTTCTAATTTGGGGAATTAACTTAGTCATCCTACGCTGGACACGTTCAAGTGAATTTATATCCATTCTATAATATGGCGACCAAAACTGAACTGCATAATCTAAATGGGGCCTAACTAGAGCAAGATATAGCTTGAGAACCACACCAGGTGTCTTGTTACTAACGCTGCGATTAATAAATCCAAGTGTCCGATTTGCCTTATTACGAACATTTATGCATTGATCCTTTTGTTTTAAATTCTTACTAATCATAACTCCCAGATCCCTTTCGCAATCCGACTTCGCAATCACAACACCATCTAGCTCGTATCTTGTAACTCTATCATCATTACCTAACCTCAGAACTTTACATTTATCAGCATTAAACTGCATCTGCCAATCCTTTGACCATTTCAAAACCCTATCTAGATCAACTTGAAGTGATAGTGAGTCCTCCTCCGAATTAATTTCCCTACCGATTTTCGTATCATCGGCAAATTTGCAAATGTTGCTACTCAAACCTGAATCTAAATCATTTATATATATTATAAACAACAGAGGTCCCAGGACAGAGCCTTGAGGCACTCCACTTACAACATTTTCCCACTCTGACTTGATTCCATTTATACTAACTCTCTGTTTCCTTTGGTATAGCCATGCCCTAATCCAGCTTAATATAGCACCCCCAATACCATGAGACTCTATTTTTTTTAATCAGTCTTTCATGTGGCACTGTATCAAAAGCTTTGCTAAAGTCAAGGTATACAACATCGCAATCCTTACCACTATCAACTGCCTCAACAATGCTAGAATAAAAAGATAACAAATTTGTTAAACATGAACGGCCATTTATAAAACCATGTTGCGACTCAATTATTAATTTATGTTTTTCAAGATGAAGACGAATTTTATTTGCTATTATAGATTCGAGTAACTTTCCCACAATAGACGTTAGGCTAATTGGTCGATAGTTAGACGCAAGTGATCTATCTCCTTTCTTAAAAACTGGTATCACATTAGCAACTTTCCAAAACTCTGGCACTCTGCCTGACTCTATTGATTTATTAAATATGGTTGACAGTGGGTCACAAAGCTCCTCTTTGCATTCTTTAAGCACCCTAGCAAACACTTCATCCGGCCCTGGGGATTTGTTTGGTTTGAGTTTTACTATTTGTTTAAGAACATCCTCCCTGGTAACTGCTAAACTCGTCAACCTGTCCTCGTCCCCACCCACATAGACTTGTTCGGCTGAAGGCATATTGTTAAGTTCCTCTTTAGTAAATACAGATACAAAATATTTATTAAAAATACTACTCATCTCTTCATCACTATCTGTTATTTGACCTGTCTCAGTTTTTAATGGACCTATCCTTTCCCTAGTCTTAGTACGATATAACTGAAAAAACCCTTTAGGATTTGTCTTTGCTTGCCCTGCTATGCGAACTTCATAGTTTCTTTTTGCTTTCCTTTTCTCTTTTTTAACATTTCTAACCAGTTGTACGAATTCCTGTTCTAAAGTGACCTCCCCATTTTTAATCCTTTTGTACCAAGCTCTCTTTTTACCTATAAGGTTCTTCAAATTCTTTGTTATCCACTTTGGGTCATTAGTATACGATCTATTCAATTTGTATGGTATACTACGTTCCTGTGCTTTGTTTAGAATATTCTTAAATAAGTTATATATTGAATCCACATCGAAATCCCTTCGCAACAGCAACAGCAACAACCCCAGCTCTCGATAGATGCACCCCATCACGAGCATACATTCCATTTCTTCCATAGAAGTGTTCCCAGTTGTCTATGAAAGATATTGCATTTGATTTGCAATATCTTTCCAGCCGGCAATTGACACCAAGTGCCCTCGATATCCATTCATTTCCTACTCCCTTTCTTGGAAGAATGCCACATATGATCGGGATTCCTCCCTTGCTCCTAACTAATTCAATGGCTGTCCTGAATCTCTGTATTAGTTCCTCACTCCTAACTCGTCCAACATCATTACCCCCTGCACTAATACAAATAATGGGTTTGTTTCCATTTCCTGTCATAATATCATTCATGTTTCCAACAATATCTCCAATTCCAGCTCCCGGATAGCAAACCCTTAATCTGTTCCCCCTATCTCTGGCACAAAACGTTCTGTCTAAATACCTCACCTGGGAATCTCCCACAACCAAAATTCGCTTCGATTCTCCCTTTTCCTTTCGAGCAGTTTGAGGGACCTGCGCTTCAATGCTCCTCGTTGCTTTGCCTCCTCTTTGAACAACAGGTTCAACACAGCACTCGTCCTCTAATACGTCAAATGCGTTAAAAGTCCTTAGGTGTAGGCTATTAGTTGTCGGTTTTGCCAAGGTCTTCTTAAGACCCCTGTCTTTCACAACTTGCCAAGACGAGGACTTCTTAATACTGGTCTCGTCAGTCCTTCTTAATGAGGTCCCGTCAACACTGGCCTCCTTCTTCGTTTCCTCCCGAAGTTTTAGCCGTCGTACGGCTAGGGGTGACATGTACGTACGTAGGTTAAGAGTTAGGGGTGACATGATAGAGGTTTACAAGTGGGTGAATGGACATAACAAAGGGGATATTAATAGGGTATTAAAAGTATCAACACAAGACAGAACACGAAACAATGGGTATAAATTGGATAAGTTTAGATTTAGGAAAGACTTGGGTAAATACTGGTTCAGTAACAGGGTTGTTAATTTGTAGAACCAATTGCCGCGTAACATTGTGGAGGTGGGGTCCCTCGATTGTTTCAAGCATGGGTTGGACATGTATATGAGTGGGATTGGGGGTTATAAATAGGAGCTGCCTCGTATGGGCCAATAGGCCTTCTGCAGTTACCTTTGTTCTTATGTTCTTATGTACCTCCTCCCGCAGGGAATCCATCTCTGCTCTCAGAGCTCCAACCAGACTCACCAAATCTGTTACTAATCCTTCCATTATTGCAATAATAATGTTATTAGAATCGGAGCTCCAACTAACACAACCTCTCACTGTGACTGCACCTGACTGACTGATATCATTAATTTGTGTTTCCCTGTTAGTTAACACTAAATCTAAAATATTATTTTCCCGTGTTGGTTCCTTAATGTGTTGCGTAAGAAAGCAATCGTCAATTAATTCTAGAAAATCTTCTGCTTCGCTATTCCCTGTTTTGTTCAACCAGTTTATTCCACTAAAATTAAAGTCACCCATGACATAAATACTGTTAGATCTAGATGCCCTGGATATTTCATCCCATAGATGCTTTGCTTCCATTCGGTCTAAATTTGGTGGCCTATATATAACTCCTATTATAATATTTGCTTTTTCGTTTAATTCTATCCAAATAATTTCTGTGTGTGGCTCAGTTTTGATTCCCTGTTTGAGACTACATTTCAAATTGTCCCTAACATATATGGCTACTCCACCTCCTCGTCTAATATATATATCTGTGTGAAATAGTTTAAATCCATTTATTTGATATTCAGCTAATAGTTCTCTATTTTCTACATTCATCCACGTTTCGGTAAGTGCAATAATATCTATTTTTTCTGTGCAGACAAGAGCATTTAATTCGTTAATTTTATTTCTTAGACTTCTACTGTTAGTGTAATATACCCTAAGTGAATTGTTATTTTGAGGCCCTTCTCTTTCCCTGATCATTTTGCCAATTCCTTTCTCCCACAAACACATACTTTTATTACCTCCTTCCTCCAAATCAATTCCCATACCTATATCTACTAACAGTTTAAACCCAAACAAACACCTCTAACCACTTCTTCCAACGAGTTTGCAACAGCAACAACCCCAGCCCTCGATAGATGCACCCCATCACGAGCATACATTTCATTTCTTCCATAGAAGTGTTCCCAGTTGTCTATGAAAGATATTGCATTTGATTTGCAATATCTTTCCAGCCGGCAATTGACACCAAGTGCCCTCGACATCCATTCATTTCCCACTCCTTTTCTTGGAAGAATGCCACAAATGATCGGGATTCCTCCCTTGCTCCTAACTAATTCAATGGCTGTCCTGAATCTCTGTATTAGTTCTTCACTCCTAACTCGCCCAACATCATTACCCCCTGCACTAATACAAATAATGGGTTTGTTTCCATTTCCTGTCATAATATCCTTCATGTTTCCAACAATATCACCAAATCCAGCTCCCGGATAGCAAACCCTTAATCTGTTCCCCCTATCTCTGGCACAAAACGTTCTGTCTAAATACCTCACCTGGGAATCTCCCACAACCAAAATTCGCTTCGATTCTCCCTTTTCCTTTCGAGCAGTTTGAGGGACCTGCGCTTCAATGCTCCTCGTTGCTTTGCCTCCTCTTTGAACAACAGGTTCACCACAGCACTCGTCCTCTAATACGTCAAATGCGTTAAAAGTCCTTAGGTGTAGGCTATTAGTTGTCGGTTTTGCCAAGGTCTTCTTAAGACCCCTGTCTTTCACAACTTGCCAAGACAAGGTCTTCTTAATGCTGGTCCCGTCAGTCGTTCTTAATGAGGTCCCGTCAACACTGGCCTCCTTCGTTTCCTCCCGATGTACCAGCCGTCGTACCTCCTCCCGCAGGGAATCCATGTCTGCTCTTAGAGCTCCAACCAGACTCACCAAAGTGATCTATCTCCTTTCTTAAACACTGGTATCACATTAGCAACTTTCCAAAACTCTGGCACTCTGCCTGACTCTATTGATTTATTAAATATGGTTGACAGTGGGTCACAAAGCTCCTCTTTGCATTCTTTTAGATTTAGGAAAGACTTGGGTAAATACTGGTTCGGTAACAGGGTTGTTGATTTGTGGAACCAATTACCACATAACGTGGTGGAGGTTGGGTCCCTCGATTGTTTCAAGCGTGGGTTGGACATGTATATGAGTGGGATTAGGTGGTTATAAATAGGAGCTGCCTCGTATGGGCCAATAGACCTTCTGCAGTTACCTTGTTCTTATGTTCTTATGTTAAATTGCATTCACTGGAAAGGCGAAGAGCTAGCGGTGACATGATAGAGGTTTACAAGTGAGTGAATAGACATTACAAAGGGGAAATTAATAGGGTATTAAAAGTATCAACACAAGACAGAACACGAAATAATGGGTATAAATTGGATAAGATTAGATTTAGGAAAGACTTGGGTAAATACTAGTTTGGTAACAGGGTTGTTGATTTGTGGAACCAATTACCGCTTAACGTGGTGGAGGTGGGGTCCTTCGATTGTTTCAAGTGTGTGTTGGACATGTATATCAGTGAGATTGGGTGGTTATAAATAGGAGCTGCCTCGTATGGGCCAATAAGCCTTCTGCAGTTACCTTTGTTCTTATGTTAAATTGCATTGTTATTCTTCAGCTATATCTTGCTCTTGTTAGGCCTCATTTAGATAATGTAGCCCAGTTTTGGTCTCCCTAGTATAGAATATATATAAATGCACTAGAACGCATCCAGCATAGAATGCAAAGTTAATCTTGCAAATTAGAAACCTGTCATATGAAGGAAGATTGACAATTCTTAAATTACATTTTCTGGAAAGGCGAAGAATAAGGTGTGGCATGATAGAGGAGTACAGGTGAATGAATGTACATAACAAAGGGGATATTAATAGGGTACTAAAAGTTTCCACGCAGTACAAAACACAGAATGAGTATTGAATGAGTACTACCTTTGTTCTTATGTTCTTATGTATAAATTAGATAAGTTTAGATTTAGAATAGATCGGGTAAATACTGGTTTGGGAATAGGGTTGCTGATTTGTGGAACCAATTTCCACATAACATAATAGAAGTAGGATCCCTTAATTGTTTCAAGCGTAGGTTATACATATATGAATTCGGCGATTATAAATAGGAGCTTCCCTGTATGGGCCAATAGGCCTTCTTCAGTTACCTTTATTTTTATGATCTAAAAACCTTACATTTGTCTGATTGAGATAAACATGGAAAAAGTCTCACTATTACTTAAGAACATAAAAATGAAGGTATCTGCAGAATGCCTTTTGGTCCATATAAGGCAGCTCTAAAATTGTATTTATTTATTGAATAATTTAGGAAAAGTGTGGATTATTTTAGTATTTTTTTAAATTAATGACAAGTCAGACAGCGTTTATTAGCTTGAACATACACCTCACTCTCCAGGGACCTCACATCCACCTAGCGCCACCTATATATTAACTTGCAGACATTAGATTTTCTGAGTAGCGAATCTTAAACAACAACAACATTAGACCTGTTGATTTAATGAACAAAAATTCTACCACTTACCCATGCCCGTGACATCTGCTTAATTGCTAAATCTTCAACCAGAGAGCTCATTAATATTGAGTATTGACTTGTATTTGACTCACTCGTAAGAGAGTGTTGGAACTCTCTTACGCTGTGTTACTTCCACTTTCCAAGACAATGGATTCCACTGCTCAATCTGACTATTTTCCGAGTCTTCCACGATCGATCTTAGCCGACGTAAGATCCCTCTCTGAAGAATTTACTGCCGACCAAATTTTAACATTTATTGAGAAGTCACAAGACAGTCTTATTATCTTGCATGATAAAAATCGTAAGATGATATCCGCTAGCACATTTCAGCTTGGAATTTTGTGCGCATTAACTCTTTCCTTGCGTACGCCTTCGGTCAAAATTACGGGGCAATGGGAAGATGTACTTTGGAAAATTACTGACCTAACATGTACTTGGCCGTCTGAAAATAACATAAATTTAAGGGAACTGGAGTCTACTACCTTGAAACCCTGGATATTTACAATATTCTCAGACCCGGAATTGTGCCCTAACCCATACCTGCGTCTGAAAATGATCCATTTTATCAGTTATTGGCGAGATTATTTCTTGCAGGATGCCACATTGGGAATGCAGGCAGTTGCAGGGCTGGTGATCAATAGTAAATATATCGATCTTAATCATCTTATGGCAAGTGATCGTTTTTTATTAACTTTAATTGCAAGTCTTGGAAGAATGTTATTAAGCCTTAATATATATGGCCACCTAGATACTCTTGCTGCTGCAGCCTTAGACCAGGTAAGGAGAATTAATGTTAGCCGAGAAGCTTCCTTATTCTACCATCTAGTGCAGGTCCTAAACGAAGCGGCAGAGGCTACCCTAGAGAAATATAAACTAGATAAAGACGTAGAGTATGCTTTATGGGTGTTCAATAATCAGTTGAGTTTATTTTTGGTGTTGTTTTCACCGCCCACTCTAAAGGCTTATGCAGGTCCTGGACTGGCAAAGATCTCTGCAGACACCCTAGTTACGATCACTTTTTCAATTGTTACAATTGGCTTGACATTACAAGCTACGGATGGAAGCGAATACATGATGCTCTTGTCCTACTTAAATGAGATTTACCATAGAATATCAGTACTTGAAGACTGTAGATCAGTTTCCCAGGTTCTTAGACTTGACCATGAAGAGTATCTGTCTTCCCTTAGTAAGAAGGCAGCAGATTTCGGCTGTTTCTTCCATCATTTCCTAATACCATACCAGGAATCATCGGAAGCCGTCCCGGAGGAGTTCAGAGACAGCGTGACGCAGTCGCTGATGGAGGCGCCGGTACTGCTGCACTCGTCCAAGATGGTGATAGACGAGTCGACACTGGTTCGCCTGCTGTTGGAGTCTCCCTCCGACCCCTTCACGCGTCAACCTCTGGACCAGGGCTCCTATAGTCGCCTTCCCGAACTTCAGGTTGACATTCTTGCTTGGAAGAATAACACCCAAATTACCGAATAATATAATTATTAGAATATTGAATTTATACGAATGTTAGAGTTTACTTTTTACAATTTTATTCGGACATAGTAATGTAGTTTACTTGAATATGTTGTGTAATTATCTATTAAACAATAAAACAACAGAAGTAACAATTTATGAGCATCTTATTCTCACCTATTTAACAATATTTGAAAATATCTGCCAAAATCATTGAGAGGAAATTTGAAGAACGAGAAAAGTTTTAATTTAGATGAGATTAAACTGGGAAATATAATTGTTTTAATAATTATAATACGCTCGAGCGCCTGCTATTGGAGTCAACAACAACATCTTCAGCCTTCCCTGATTTTCACACTGAAGCATACGTTTTAGACCAATATCAATCCGGCCCACCTTTTCCGACAATTTTGAAATGCCAGTATGCGAACAATTCAAATCGAATGTAACCGAATTTAATATTTACTTATTTATCTATTACAAATATATACTTCTGATCCGCAAAAGCAACAATAACGCTCTCAATACATTCTTTTTTAATTCACTGATCTCTTGAGAAAAACGAGAACCCTGTTTGTGGATTTGTTGACTTATTTAAGGCTTTTTACCCTGATAACTACAATAAACGTATCAAACATCAACATTATCAGGTCATGGGAAGCACCCTTCAATTCCTCGAATCATACATCGATGACAATTTCAAGTATATTTATCTGAACGACGCCGCTAATTCATCGAATCTTCCAATAAATATTCCTCTCAAGACAAACATTAACAAGTCTACTCCTCTTTCTCATTTATTTCAATGCCCTTCCCATTGTAACTCGATCCCATTCGGTTTGCTGATGACACAACCTATATTTTGCCTACTCCCAACCCTCTTTTTGTAAATAACATTGTGAATACTGAATTAACAATTACCGAAATATGAACTTAATAGATTGGCAAGTTGCTTGTGTCTAAAATTAGATACTATGTTCCTCGCCCTGTCCTGGTAACGTCCTAGTATTTGCTCATCTATAAATTTGTAAATTTGTCTGGGGCTATTCTGCCCAAAATTACCATCGATCCCCAATTACTCAAACCGGCCCAAATTTTGAAGGGCCGGACGAAGTGTTTGCCAGGGTGCTAAAGGAATGCAAAGAGGAGCTTTGCGAGCCATTGTCTACCAGTGTCAGAGTCGTGGAAGGTTGCTAATGTGGTACCAATTTAAAATAAAGGAGATGGATCAACCCAGGAAAGAAGATAGATCAACTCAAGAAAGGAGATGAACAGTCACTTCTTTTCCTACCATCCTCCTCCTTGTGATAAGATTTATGTCTTCGTATCTCTCTTCCTCCACGCTCTACGCATCAGAGACCCCGAGTTTCTTGATTTTGAAATTTCCTTTATCAACAAATCTTTCTGTTGCTTTGATCACCCTTTACATTTTATCAACTGTGCCTATTCTCAAGCTCAACGATATTTCTTGCATCCTAAACCTGTTTCCAACACTATTAGCACTGTGCTCTGCCTTCCCTTTGAATCTGAACTACTTTAGAGTTCAGATTCAAAGAGTGCATTTTCAGATTCAGTTTAGAGTGCACCAGTGTCCCTTAACAACTGGACTGGTTTCCAGGTTCCACTAGTACATAATAGGGATCCCGAATGTAGGTATGGATCAAAATTCGTCATCCACTTGGGCATGACTGGAGCAACATTGGCATTAATGGTTTGCAAACCCTTACTCATAATTAGACCAGTTGGTCTCAACTCAGGGTGCAAAGCATAGCAGGAATTTACCACATGACCTCTTCTCCTGCAATGCGTGCAATATCTGCTAGTGGTCGGAACAGCCGAACCCACTGCAGGCTTAATCACTACATTACTTGAGGTTGACAACCTTGCCTGTTGTTTCTCAGATTTAGGCTTTACAGGAGAAGGGTTAAGGGGAGTAGGTGAAGTAGCTGGTCGAGTCTGGAAAACATGATTGTTAGGAGCATAATAATTAGTTTTAGCCTTAAAATGATTAATTGGTGCTCTAAAAGGCACTTTAGTAAGTAGTTCATGCTCATCAGCTAGCTTGGCTAATTTGATAAGATCAGTGGTTTGTTTATTTTCAGCCATAAATAAAGCTAATTTCTCTGGTAGACATCCCACTACTTCCTCAGTTACCATGAGGTCTCTTAAAGTCTCAAACTCTGTAATATTAAGTGCTTTAATCCATCTGTCAAAGTGATTTAATTTTACTCTTACAAAGTCAGAAATAGTCTGGTCATGTGCTCTTTTTAAACTTCTGAATTTTATTCTATGTGCCTCTGGGATCTGCTGGTAAGCATTCAAAATACTCTGCTGAACAAACTGAAAATCGAAAGAATTCTCAGCAGGCAAAGATGCAAATACCTCTTGAGCTTTACCCTTAAATTGTCCTTGTAATATGCTAACCCATTGATCGACAGGCCAGTTCATGCTGACTGCTAGTTTCTTAAAATGCAAGAAAAATATTTCTGGATCTTCTTCATTAAACTTAGGTAATTCTACATGTTTACTGTACTTAGAAGAACTATTTGTACTCTCTGGATTATTACTAGTGTTACCCAAACCTGCCGCAATCCTCTGCTGTTCTAACCTGTTATTATTTTCAGCCATACTCTGCTGAATTTCTAATTGTTTAGTTTGTTGCTCTGCTAGTCTTAACTGAGCCTCCAACTCAAGGTGTTTTGTCTGGTTCTGCAACCTCTGCTTGTCTGCTTCCAGCCTAGCCATTTCTAATTGAGTCTCCAACTCCAACTTTAAGATTGCCACCTTGTCACTTGACTTTTCATCTAACTCTCCCAAACACTCTTCTTCAAGTCTCTCCTCCTCCACCAAGTGTGTGACAATCACTCTTAACACTTGAGCTTTCAACATTTTACTGGGAATAGCTATGTTCAATTTATCAGCCAGCAATAACAAACCATACTTCTTTAAGTCTTTAATTTTACCTAAATTGGGCTGATCCAACAGCGCAGCAACCTGATCCTCCATGGTTGGCTCAATAATCACAACTTACACTTGAAACAACACTGAAAATTATGCTTGGCCGCTGGCACAAGCTAAACACTTACCTCAAATCGTGAAGCGTTGAGAAGTTTTCACAGCAGCTCAGATTGAACAAACAATTTCACAGGCTTGATTAGGTGTCACTAGATAATCACAGAGTACCTAAGAAGGCAATTGCTATTAATAATTAGCACTGTTAATTGAACAAACATTACAGGGAATTAAGGTTTAATCTCCCGGACACAGGCCCCCATTTGTTACCACCCTTGAGAGTAAATAAGGTTCTTCTCCCCGCAGTGTAAAGAAATGATAATAAATCGGCCATGCCAACAGAAGTCTAGGGGTATAATTACATCACTGCATAAAATGGAGAACAATATATTTATGCTAAGGGGACAAACATAACAATAATTAAATGTATAAATAATAGCCAGAAATATTCTTCAGCATGCAATATCATAGAATGAAATTAATTATTGAGACATGAGCAATATCACCAAAACATGGATTAATCAATAGTAATACTCAAATCATCTAACCAGATAATTAACATTTATATGGGCTAAAATAACAGTGATCAATGACTTAGCTTAAAACACAACTCTTCTCGACAACAGCCGCCACGCTACTGCCCACGCTTTGGTCCGCAGGCCAAACGTCGACTAAACGTCCACATAAACATTGTGGAAATTCTAATAACAAAATGCAGCACTAATATTCAAAACATTGTCAAACTAAAGAGTAGTAAACACTGGTACAACATTCTATACAATAATACGACAACCAAATATGGGAATAAATCAAGGTAAAACTATAGACACTCGATTGACAACAATGTTCCCACACTGGCCATATCCAAATATGGTCAACCGCTCACACGGAGAAACTACATGAGAAGTCTAACACAAAAAACCTCACACACACTACACAGCATGCTATGTTATATATATAACATACAAAATCTTATATCATACAACTGGATGCAATATTAATTAGAGAACAAGACAATAAAGTAATATGAGAATCAAGAGTAATGGCAGAATCTTAGTAAGATTCGTAACAGTAATGCCCTAGTATTTGCTCATCTATAAATTTATAAATTTGTCTGGGGCTCTTCTGCCCAAAATTACCTTCGATCTCCAATTACTCAAACCGGCCCAAATTTTGAAGGGCCGGACGAAGTGTTTGCCAGGGTGCTGAAGGAATACAAAGAGGAGCTTTGCGAGCCATTGTCTACCATATTTAATATATCATTAGAGTCAGGCAGAGTGTCAGAGTCGTGGAAGGTTGCTAATGTGGTACCAATTTACAATAAAGGAGATGGATCAACCCAGGAAAGAAGATAGATCAACTCAAGAAAGGAGATGAACAGTCACTTCTTTTCCTACCATCCTCCTCCTTGTGATAAGATTTATGCCTTCGTATCTCTCTTCCTCCACGCTCTACGCATCAGAGACCCCGAGTTTCTTGATTTTGAAATTTCCTTTATCAACAAATCTTTCTGTTGCTTTGATCACCCTTTACATTTTATCAACTGTGCCTATTCTCAAGCTCAACGATATTTCTTGCACCCTAAACCTGTTTCCAACACTATTAGCACTATGCTCTGCCTTCCCTTTGAATCTGAACTACTTTAGAGTTCAGAATACTTTTCGTCCTGTTGACATAAAGCTTGCCTTTTGACAAACTAACATTTTTCGTAGCGATCAAGTTCACACTGCGCCTACTGCTTCTTATGCTGTTGGTGTCTACTATATTTCTTGTTCTTCTTGTCTTCTCCAATGCTTTTGTTAAACTGGCTATACACTAAATGACAGTCTTAAAGAACACAAAAGACGTTTCAAGTCTGCAGACACAAGCAATGCTATCGTGAGTTGTAATGGTATATGCACACAATAGCTCCTTCCCCTTCCCTCCCTTTGGTCATCCCTTCCATTTGTCACGGTCTGACCCTCGTGGTCATAAACAGTTTGAAGTCACTTGCACTCCTGTCCATCTGTCTAGTGACGAATTGAAAATAGTACCTCAGGGCCATTAAACTTGTTTTCTCAAGTTACACCTGGGTGCCCAGTCGGCATTCCCACAGGAAAGTCGTTGGTGCCTTCCCAGTTTTTGGAGTTTTCTGTCAAGAGGAATTGACCCTTATGGTCAAACCTGATCCGGATTGGTTGAAGACATGTTTAAATCCATAGGCCATAGGCTTGAGATAGGCGGAGTTAATTTGGGCCTAGAAACTAGGGGGGTGGAGTCTGTCCCACTGGTAAGCGTTTTTTGAAAATATTAGTTAGTGTGTCTTGGGGCCTCAACTGAGGTAAAGGTCAGGTGACCCGCGGGCAGCTAATCAACATCCTTTGGCAAGCTGCAGTATTGAAGGTAATTATGCACTTGGGTTTATGTATATTTCAGTATTACATTCGATTCCATTCCTTCGTAGGGATTTAGAGCAGGCTATGTTTTCAATTTTGATTTAAATATACGGATCCCAATAATAACGTATTTTAATGTATTTGTGTTTAGTTATCTGTTCCCTTTGATTAATGACTGTGTTATTCATTCTTGTGATTTTCATTTGCTGTGCTAGAAATTCCCTTGTGTTCTCCATCTTATGAATAGTAAAATCGCTCTAGAATCTCCCCTTCAGTTCAGTAAGATTACAGTATTAATCCATTAAGATTCATTTACTTGCCCTTTGAGTTCCCTGATTATTGAGTCTCTTCCTTCCTGGGGAAACAATAATTTTAGACACATTCATTTATGTTTGGGAAGGTGGTGGCAGTGTTTAATGATTTTAATTATTAGTTATAAATTAATAACCCCTATTCTTGTTGTGTTCTCATTTAATATTCAGCTTACATTCGTGGCAGTCCAGTGAGGGGGTCATACTGGACTGTAGCAGTGATAAACTGTGGTATTGGGTGGAAAGAGTAGAGAGAGAGAGTTACAACAGGGGTAGCGTTCAGAACTATTACAAGAGTTCAGGGTTATTACAATGGTAGTAGCGGTGTTTTCAATAATTTCTTGACGATTATTGAAACCTCACGCGTCTGTCCGTTCGGATATGCTGTGTGGTGAGAGTTCAGCCGGGGGCAACGAGCTAGAGGTCGACGGTAATCCTATGTGATGCGATTTACATAGAGTAGGCGATTCTAGTGTCGTGAAGGGCTGTTGAATTTAAGTATAGGCAGTTAAGTGTATGCGCTAAACAGGCAGTTAAGAGTGGAGGCCACCTTGGGTAGTTGGAAAGAGTACTCTTTACTCGACCCTCTGCAACTACGGACATGGGTGCTGCGTGGTGGTTTTCGCAAAACGCAGTGACATTTCGTGACAATTCTAGGTTTCAAATTGTCGGGGCGGGGAAGTATTAGGACGCTATTTATTTTCCCCGAGGCCGTGTTAGGCGACCCAATCGCTAGATTTTTACGGTAAAGCCATGAAATTGAAATGGAAATAAGTTTATTGAGGTAAAATACACACAAAGAGATGAGGTAGCTCAAGCTATTCTCACCCCATTCAGTACAACGTGCTAATATAAACATAGACACACATCACAAATAAACATATTACCAAACATTCTGAGAGGTAAACATATACATTTCCTCCTTCACAAGTAGTATGGTATCAGACGTACACACAAATACTTTTATGACCTAGGTATACTGTATTGACAATTTGCAAGACACCTGCAGATAATTCAACAAAATATTACAATCTTGGTGCAAAATTCTTATATCTCTCAAGAATATCATCAACCTTTCCGTTGTGACACATCCAGGCTATTTGTTCAGGAACAGTCCTTATCTCAGTGTTTCTATATACATTAATCAATGGACAATCAAGAACATAATAGGCCAGGGTGTGAGACCTTAACATACCACATAGTTTACACTTCGTGTCATTATTATGAACATCTATACCATATTCCCAGTAATATTTGTACCCAAGCCTGAGCCGCATGTACACAGAGTCACTCCAAGCATTTCTCCTTTTACCATAAGTGAAATGGGTGTTTTGACTCACATACATGTAGTGTTGCATGGTTTGACTACTCTCATACATTATCTCTCTCCTCTCCACTCCCGCCTGTGCCTGAATATTTCTGATTTTGCTTCTTATTTGTCTCATTGTGAATTCACATTCAATGTCAACTTGTGGTTTTGATGTGGCACGTTTGGCCAAGTCATCCGCCACCTCGTTGAGCACTATTCCAACATGAGATGGAATCCACATGAATTTCACACTATAACCTTTCAGCTGTATCTCGGTTATTCTTCTCTTACAGTCCTCAACTATAGACATGAAGACTGGGTTTCGACTGTTTAAGCACTCCAGTGCTCCTCGGCTATCGACAAATACAAAAACATTTTTGTCGTCATGATGTACTTCCTCCAAACACGCCAGAATGGCCTGCAGTTCAGCTTGTGTGGATGATATATAATTACTAAGCTGGAGTTCAATTATCCTGTCCACAGTCCCAAACTCCGTATATTCCCTTATTAGGACACCACACCCGGCCCTGCCATCCTCCGCCACCGACCCGTCGCAATATACATGTAAACTGTTGCCTCTTGGTAACCGAGATATCATGCTTCCATACAAACACCGTAATTGTCCCGGTTCATGATGAATCTTTTTCACCTTGAGGGGTACAATTTCGACGTCTATTTTCTGTACTTTCCAGGGAGCAGACATATTACACTGTCGAGAGAGTTTACAGCAGTCAAGTACGTCGTATTTCCTGAGGTCATGAGCTAATCCCCTCGTGTAGCGTGTCTCCCTCAGTTTCCTGGAAGTGTGTACGTCACTGAAGCAGGTCTGAACGCCCTCAAACAGCTTATCCCCTCCTTTTCTCTGCATGAAACGAATAGATACTCTAGTATTAATGTCACGGACTCTATCACACACACTCTGTAAATTTAATTCCATTCTCATTATTTCAATCATTGCATTTCTTTGACATGCAAGAATAATCCTAATAGCCTCGTTCTGTATCAGCTCTATTTTTTGAATTCTGCCTTGGCCTGTGTAAGACAATACGGGTGCAGCGTAGTCTATCAGGGACCGAACAGTACTTATGTATAACATCCGCAAGATAGGTACCCCAACACCTTTACCAGAAAAAGCCAGTGCTTTCAGAGGATGCAGACGGGCTTTACATAAGGTGCTGATATGATTTATTTCAGCATTTTTACTCTCACATGTGTACCCACCATACATGCCCAGATACTTGTACTTCTGAACACGGCTCAGTTCCACACCATTTAGAGTAAGTGTTATATTTCTTCGTTTCCTATACTCGTAGTTGGTTTTATCTGCATTTATAACTAAGCCTAACTTGTGACAGGTTGTACCAAGTATGTTAAGAGCAGTTTGAATTTTGTTCCCAGAAGTGCCTTGTATAAGAATGTCATCAGCATATATGATCGTCGTGACCCCTGGAGGATACATCTCTGATGCTAATCTGTTCATTAATACATTGAATAAGGTGGGACTTAATACTCCCCCTTGTGGGGTACCTAACTGAAACCTCCGTTCCTCAGACATGTATCCCTGGTAATACACCTGACCTTTTCTGCCTTGTAGATAATCCCTTATCCAGTGTAGCAATCTCCCTGTTATTCCCAGATTGGCTAATTCGTATAAGATTACTTCCCCATTGGCTTTATCAAATGCTCCTTGTAGATCAACAAAAACTCTACAATTGTCATCCATATTAGACAAACACTTTAAGAGACAATCCGCAGTACTTTTGCCTTTGATAAAACCAAAGAGATTACTGGACATGTTATCACCTACAAGGTAGAGGAGCCTATTTAACAAAATCCTTTCCATCATTTTACAAAAGCCTAGTTATTTAGTCTAACCGTTGACGGCGAAGTACGGGATTATTTTGTACTGTTGGGATCTAGGTAGATGCGGTTACCTAGGCTTGGAAAAGCGACAGGGCGGGCCGGGACAGGACTGTTATAGGTTAAATCGAGTTTTCCTTAAGTATTAAATTAAGTTCCTATTCAGGTTAAGTATCCCCTTATTTGAGTAATTCTCGTATATAAGTGTTATTATTTTCTAAGTATTTTTTTACGTGATAATATTAAGGAAGTCTGGAGTTTTTGTTTTCGTGTTGTGCAGTATATATTCTCTGAGAGCATTACTAAGGTGAGTGGTTTTACTGTTTTCAAGTGAAATGAAGTGCAGAGCATTAAAGTGAATTTTGTGAAAGACTTAGTGAAAATCGTGGAAAATTTGTTGTGGTGAAAATTTCGTCAAAGTTGTTTGGAAAATCTCAGTTTTGGGAATAATTTCTAGTTTTGTGTCTAGCCATATGTTCATCGGGTCGTCAGTGTTAATTCAAATGTGCGAGTAAAGTGATCCGAGTTAGAACTTTGAGAGACCAAAAGTCGATTTTTGGTCATTTAAGCGAATTAGCGTTGGGACTCTGAATTTTCTAGCGGTTTAATCAGCGCTCAGTGAGACAGCGGTCTGTAATTGTTTGCGCTCTCCCAAGTGTCCAAGTGTCTAGTGAGTGTTATATTCGGTTAATGTAACGAGTCAACTACGCGCCAGTTTTTAATTTATAATTTTGGGAGAATAATTACTAATTTTTTAACTAAAATTCAGCGTGACTCTGTAGCTGTGAGCGTCGCAACTATCAGTGCTAATTTCTCAGTATTCTACAACACGACCGGCGGTGAACAAGTGTATGCTAAGTAAACATCGAGTTCATTAAGTAATGTAATTAAGTAATTTAGCATTAATTTTCGTGTAATTAATAAATTTACTTATAATTATATCTGAGCGCCGTTGTTAGCGTCGGGCGTTAAGAATTAAATAATTGTTGAAGTCTTAAACATCGCGCTAGTATTAATGTACTAGTAACGTCTTCAGTCCTAGTGCGGTTAAGAACTAAAAAAGAAATAGTTAAACAATTCAGTTAACGTAAGTGTTGTATTAATTGTGCGCTGGCCAACACGACTTAGATTATTTTTTTTTATAAATAAAACAAAGTTTAAACTAAATTATTTAAAATAAATTCAGTGTAGTTCCTTTCGCGATAATATTCACTGTATAATTTCAGGTTATTTTGTTTAAGAATGCGGTAATTATCAATATTTTTTCTAAGATTTATATTGGTCTTGCATTTAGAGACAAGACATTCTTACTTTAATTTTTTTATAATTGCGTTACGGACGGTTTAGACGGACTTGGCACTCACAATATAAGCTATCGCCCATTGTCAGGATCACCCAAGCCAAATACCACCCAAACCCTTGTCGACGCGTTATTGGAATTGTGGAAAACTACATTTCCCTCTCAACCCCCTGTTTACAACCCCCACCCCCGGCCTGCCCTCACCCTCCCTCTTATCCCCCCAACCCATCCAACCAACCCCTCCGGTTACCCACCCTATCCCCTCTATTAATCCTACATCTTGCTCCTCACCACCCCTTTTTCCCCTATCCCCATTCCTAGTGTCGCCTCTACAGAAGTTGCTGGGGAAGGTAGCTAGCGGCCTTCTGGGGCACGTAAAATTGGTGATGAAATTTGTTGGAGGTGTCATGGTCGAGGCCATTACAGGTATGTGTGCACGAGCACACGGGTCAAGGGTGACCCAGAACAGGTCAGTACGTTGGCTGGCAGACCTACGTTTGAGATGACGGTGGAAGGTGTGAGATTGACAGTTTTTGTGGACACCCCGGAAGTCAAGCAACTCTCATTAAAAAGTCAGCCTTCAGCACACTTAAAGAGACACGCCTTAAACGTTGAGGAAAACAATAAACAGCAGTTAATGGTCAACATATTAATATCTTGGGCCAGGCTACACTCAATTTTGAAGTTGGTAAGGGAGGATCTTACCCACACAATTGCACGATTGTCGAGAATCTTGCATTCCCTGGTCAGGTTTTATTGGGAATGGATTTTCTGGGACAGGTTAACTTTTCGTTGCTCCCTCTCAGGAGGGAGCAAGGAAGTGCAGATTGAAGTTGGGCCAGGTAGTTTAAAAATCCAATTAAAATGGTAGATCATCCGCCAGTGGTTGCTTCCATTAGCAAGAAACAGAAGTACAACATTCACTTCTCTAAGTTGTTGTTTAAATCTTTTCCAGACACAGATAAGAAGTCATGTGGGTTACATGCCTTGGTGAAACAATGTTGCCCACCCCATTCAGTTAAATTCATTAAAGTATCAGTGGGACGTCACATTGCACCAGGTACTACCCTTCAGGTGGCTGGGAGATGTGACAGGTTGTTGATCCCCCATCATTTAATCACAGTGCTTGATAAAGGTGCCCTTATTCCAGTTGTCAATCTCTCGCACAAAACCAGGGCAAAATCAGGATTTCAGTGCAGGTGATAGGCTGTCTCAGCCTACAATTGTAGAAAATACAGGAATTTTTCAGTATCAAAGCCAGGACGAGATGCCAGCCACCATAGCACAATGTAGTGCGCTGAATGTTACAGATAGTATTACACAGGGGTAACACAAGACCGAGACAAGGAAAAGTAGTAATACTCAGGAAGTTGATAAGTTAATCTCGGCTCTAGATTTGCAACATGTGCAACAGTCAGATAGGAAACTTTTGAGAGGGATTTTACGTAAATTCCCTAGACTGTTTGCACCAGAAGACGATCATATCGGGCTTCTGGATAGGATTGAGCATATTATTCCTACAGGTGATCATCCTCCTATTTACACTCGTCAATGGAGGCTTCCGGAACGGGCAAAGGAAGTAATTAGGGATGAGTGTCAGAAGATGTTGAGACAGAATGTGATAGAGCCTAGTACATCACCATGATTGTCGCCAGTGGCGTTGGTACGTAAACCGGATGGTAGTTATAGGTTTTGTGTTGACTACCGAAAGATCAACGAAATTACTAAAAGTGATGTGTACCCTCTGCCACGGATACAAGAAATAATAGATCAGTTTGGGGCGGCAAAATACTTTTCCACTCTGGATGCGAAATCTGCATATTGGGCCATCCCAGTCACTGAGAAGGATAGAGAGAAGACCGCTTTCTCTGATGGGGTTCATACTTATCAATTCAAGCTGATGCCTTTCGGGTTAAAGACAGCGCCTTCATCATTTCAGAGGGCAATCAATTACATCCTAAACCCAGTCTTGGGAAGGCACTCATTAGCGTACCTGGATGATGTGGTTATCTACTCCAGGACGTTTGATCAGCACTTACGAGATTTGACGGAGACGTTGACATTGTTAGATAAGGCGGGGTTCAAACTTAATGTGGGGAAATGCATTCTGGCATCTCAGAAATTCAAGTTTCTGGGATTCCAGGTGAGCACAGATGGAATCCGACCTGACCCCGACTCCTGTCGCACCATTGTTGACATGCCTACACCTATGATAGCAAAGGATTTTCGAAGGTTTCTGTGGGGAGCTGGATATTTCCGTCGCCACATTGAGGGTTTTGCAAGTACATCAGCACCGTTAACTGAGCTTACTAAGAAAAATGTTAAATTCATTTGGAAACCTGAGCATGATAACGCTTATACAAAATTAAAAAGTCAACTCATTACCACCCCAGTCTTGGCAGTACCTGATTTTGATAAGGAGTGGGAAGTACACATTGATTCCAGTGGCATAGCAATTGGTGGGTGCTTAATGCAATGTGATAATGACAATCTTCCTCACCCAGTAGCATATTTTAGCAGGAAGGTTAAGGGTCTGGAGGTCCGCTATTCTGCAATGGATAGGGAAGCTTTGGCTGTGGTAGAAAGTGTCAGGTACTTTGAACCGTATCTTTTCCAACGGCACTTTGTCATTTTGTAACACCACCCAAATTGTAAAACCACTCTAAAATGCACCACTATAATGGTTACTAAGCTAATAAAGTTAACTCTACTTATCCTGAGTAACACTTCCCCATTGGTTGCACTTGGTAACACTGTTATGGGCTGACATATGATGGTTACACCGAGACTACAAAGTACACTGCCAACAAGGAGATGCTAACACAGGATGAAATACGCTGCCACCATCTGCCTTTGACCATTGAGACTATATCAAGCAACGAGGCAAGAAACATTGCTTGACTTGGAGAGTTCTTCACAGCCCTCTCTGGACCCCGGTGTCCGGCACTCTCCTCCTCCTAAGTCCCTACAGGACCTCTATATACAACCCCCACAGGGGGAGGGGGAGATCTGCTGTTGCTACCCACCAAGAATGTACAAACACTCAAGAAATATTTCAATAAGCTTGTTTGACATTCACCATACACTCTTCAAGAGAGTAGTTATTAATTACATGTGTGACTGACCTCTGACCTGGCCAAAAAGGGGGAGATCCAGGGATGTTTACACATAAGAATCTGGAGTCTAATTCCCTTGCATGAAATATTACATACTTGAAACTATGCTGACTAAGACTAACCCAGGAATTTTTAATCAATATACAAGATAAACCAGAGGTCATCTGGGCTGACCCCTTGTAGAAGGCTTCCCTGGGTGTGAACTCTAAGGGGGGGGGGAGGTCCTGGGTGTTACAGCTCCCTTTCCCCGGAGTTAAGACAAAATCGGGTGTATGATAATTAAGCCCAATTTTGTCTTATCCTAACTCATCCAAAATACCACAACTAACCCTAAAAGAAAAAAAAACAATGCCAGTGACATAATGATAAAAGTAAGCTAACTAAATAAACATGATGCAAAGTACAATATACAGTTACACTCCAGTAAGAACAACACATAAATGTACAATGAAAGAAACAAAAGTACAAAAAAAATCCTGGCAAAAGAACCAGCAATGATACCGTCACACATGATACCATTCTGATATCCTAATATGACAATAAAGTATCAATGAAAAAACAAAAACAAATCCCGACTGCACCCGAGGCAGTCCAGCAAGGCTCCCTCAGAAGGCTGGAAGGCCAAAACAAAAATCGCCTTAAAACTAGTATGACATAAAAAAAAAAAATTCCTAATGGAACAGGAAAATTACCAGTAACTAAAAATAATATAATGTCAAAATACAAGGGATAACACAAGGCTACATAATACAACCCTGAATTACACTATATGTCAATAAAGACTATTATGAAACAATGACATATCCTGCCTGCACACTAGGCAGGCTAGCAAGTCTTCCTCAGAAGGTCTGAAGAACAAAACATACAAAATAAAATGATCACCCACATGAAAAAAATATATATATAATATTCCGACTCTAACATTTAAATCTAACTAATTAAAAATAACAGGAAACATTATACCTAAGTGGCCATACCCCAAACATCTGCTGGGTACCTCATGACCCACAGCCAAACATATGAGTTATACAAGTTATGAAACATGGTAAAAAAATACAATAGACATGAAAACTCATCAATAGAACCGTACGTTAACACAACACTTGTGGGCCAATCCATATACCGCACAAGGCAATAGTGCCAGGGTGAATCTCCATGCACCCTGCACACACTGAAAGTAAGACTACCTCTTACCACAACAGAAACATTACTTAACATTACAACATTTTAATGAAACATAAAGGCATGCAAATATAAACAAAATATTATGTACCCATACACTGGTACCACACAGAAAACCTGGACACTCATCACCAGGACAGACTGATCACATAGACACATACATGAAATAAAATAGTAAGAAATTTCAAGATAAAAGTATGTGCTAGAGACCCAAGTCATCTAGCTAAGAACACTGTCTATGACCACGTTTTCTAGGCCTAGCGACTTTACATCCCTATAAATGTTACACTTTTAACCCGATTAGACAAAACTATTTGACACCGTTAATAATAGAGTCATTTCTCTGAACCATCATTCGTAAATCTTGACACATCAATGTTCGTGTTGATATACGCGTTTTCTATCGTGCATCCGTTATACTCTCGCGTGGTGGCCTGATGTTGGAGATGTGATGTTGGTGACGATGTTGGAGACCCGATGTAGAAGACCTGATGTTGGTCCAGCGTCTGCCCGTCGATGATGCCTGCATATACCCTGAGATCTTCTTGTAACAGCTCTGGGGTACGTCTGGTGACAGAGCGAGTCTACTGGTGACAGACTCCTCGTCAAGCTATCAAACTGCTGGAAGGTGGTGGTGTGAAGAGCAGCGGCAAGTGACAGCGGCCGGGGACTTGGCCGGTCACAAGTGAACGGTGTTGGGAGAGATGTATGGAGGCACATCTCACCTCCAGTTGCTTGAAGCTGACGGTCGATGATGAGTGACAGCAGCTACATAGCAGGAGTCGTGACAGCAGGGCAGAGAGTGTGACGTCGACGATGTCTTGCCAATAGAAGTAGCAGGTGTAGGTGTTGGGGCGTGGGTGGCGTGGCGGCAGGCCAGATGGATCCCGACTTCAGATCCTGGGGCCCATCACTACACAGGCGTTGCTTGTGTCACATTCTACTGAGCCGGTACGCCTTATCGCGCATGCCCTAATGTGCCTGACCTTGGGCCGATGGTGCGAAACGTGCAACCTATTGGCGAGTCAAGCACACTCAGTAGGGAGGTGCCGTTGGAATGTGACCTCCTCGTTGCGCATCTTGGTGGAGTCAGTGATGTGGCATCCCCAAGGACGAGGGGGAACTGGTAGGTGATTGCTGCTGGCATACCCGCTTGTTGACCTCGCGCCTCCACTTCCGGTGTGCCTGCACGGTGTGTCGTAGCAGGAAGGTGGGTGCCTCCGATGATGAACTGCAAGACTGGGGCCCACCATGGTACGTTGACATCTGGACAGCTGTGCTCTGCTGGCTGGAACTCTGGCCTGGACAACCTCGTGTGGAGGGAGGTGTCGGCTGGGTGAATGGTGTCATTATCACCGTCCCAGGTAACCGAGTGGTGGGGTTACCGGGAGTGTTGGGAGGGGGGTGGGGTGTAACGTAACCCCCTCTCCACTGTACCAGAGGGGTGACCCCTCTGGCCTCAATGTTGGTTCACGAGTAGCTGGTACCGGGGACAGAGCGGTGTGGACAAGCAGACCTGGGGAAGACAGGATAACACTCCGACTGGCGGAAGCAAGGACTCTCCCCTGGGCTTTGGTGACAGGGTACAGCCCAAGGGTAGGTAAGGCATGTTCTCTGAATACATTCCATGACAAAATCTCAAAACAATTGCCAGTTTAAAAACTCTGATAAAAAAAACAACTACTAAGGGACGAGACAGTTTACTGAAACTCTCCCTGCCTCGCCCGTGACCTCGTTAACATAGGGTGACAAGGCTGACCCTGGGTGCCAATGAGAGTTGACAGAAGGTCGTCCTCTCCATCCTGGACAAGCCCAACTGGGTCAGTCAACTCAGAAGGGTCAGGAATGGGAATCGCTGAAGGCAGTTCCAGTTCCTCCCTGGCAACGTAGCACTTTAATTTGTTGACATGAATAGTTGTGTCACTCTGGTCATCAAAGATTCCCCCTGATCAGAAAATTAACTGGTCCAAACTTCTTAATTACTCTATATGGTCCACGCCATCTAGGTACTAGCTTCCTACTTTGATTGGCAGGCGCCTTTTCATTTAACCTCATAACCAAGCTTCCCTCTCTAAGTGTCAACGGTTGAACCCTCTTATCATAATAGTGCGCATACCGGCTCCTCGCTGTCTTAGAAGCCTCAGCAGCAATCCTCCAAGCATTTCTCATTTTAGAGAGGATTTCTGAAGGATAATCCTCTCCGTACACAACTTTGTGTCTGTTAAGCAGACCTGATGGGAAGTTACATGAGCGCCCCGTGAAAAGCAGCAGTGGTTGTGTGTTAATTGACTGATGAATGGCAGTGTTCAAGGCTAGTTGAACATAGGGGAGTTGTTCATCCCAGGTGGCAGCATCTTTCTCTGCAAGAATTGCTAGCATATCCTTAATTGTACGATTGGTTCTTTCAGTCATACCGTTTGCTTGCGGATGGTAAGCAGTCGTGAGGGCTGTTGTTGTTTCTAAAATTTTACAAACTTCTTTAAAAGTGTTACCAACGAACTCTTGACCTCTGTCAGATACTAATACTTTAGGTGGTCCAAACACAGTGACAAATTTACTTAAGAAAGCGTCTGCAACAGTCTGCGCGTCCTTACGAGGAAGAGCAACCAAGGTAGTGAACCGGGACAGATGGTCCACTAGCACCAACACGTAGCGATTACCAGAATGACTACTATGTAAATCAATCAAATCCGCTCCCACTCGATCTAAAGGCTCAAAAATGTCAGGGAACTCTTGTAGTGGCGCCTGTACCTTAGGGGTACCTTTTCTAATTTGACAATTCGGACACGATCTAACAAACTTAGTGATATAAGATAACATCCTAGGAAAATAGAATAAAGTTTTAGCTCTCATATAGGTCTTAAAGACCCCAGGGTGACCAGCGATCTTAGATGCATGTGCAAGTTTCACGGCTGATGATCTTAACACGTCGGGGATGACTAACTGGTAAACCGCACGATCTTTCATGTCGTTAACATAATATAGGACACCCTTCTGCAGGTCAAAATGCTGCAGGGGAAAGTTACCTTTCTTCATAGGGTATTTACCACCCTCCAAATATTCAATTATTTCCTTCCATCGCTGTTCTCCCATTTGAAATTCTCTCATTTTATCACTTGCAATAGTTTCAATGTTGACATTTACGTTAACTGACGCGACGTTCCTACTCAACGTGTCTGGCACAACATGAGATGGGCCAGGCTTATAAAGGATCTGAAACGAGTGAGCTGACAACTCATGAGACCAACGGGACATCCGGGGACACTTTGTATTCTTTTTAAATATATATGTGAGGGCTCTGTGATCTGTGAAAATAACAAAATGACGTTGGAATAGGTAAGGCTCAAAATAACGAACACTTTCAACCACAGCAAGTGCTTCCTTGTCTGTTGCTGAGTATCTAACTTCAGGTCCCTTCACTTTTCTGCTGAAATACGCCACAGGGTGAGGATGGTTCTCTGAATCACCCTGCATTAAGCACCCTCCTATGGCAATACCACTAGCGTCTGTATGCACCTCCCACTCCTTATCAAAGTCAGGCACAGCTAATACTGGGGCGGTAATTAATTGACTTTTGAGCCTAGTATAAGCCTCATCGTGTTCTGAGGTCCACATAAATTTAGCATTCTTCTTTACACGGTCAGTTAAAGGCGCTGTTATACTAGCAAATCCCTCAATATGGCGGCGGAAGTATCCGGCTGCTCCCAGAAACCGGCGCACATCCCTTGCTGACCTAGGTCTGGGCATCTCAGCAATGGCGCGGCATGAGTCTGGGTCAGGGCGGATGCCATCTGTGCTCACCTGGAACCCCAGAAATTTGAATTTCTGAGATGCCAGGGTGCACTTGTCGATATTTAATTTGAACCCTGCCTTTGTCATTTATACAGATCACAGGGCTTTAGCTCACATTTTTAAGAAAAGAACTAAGTGCCCTCGCATGTCACGTTGGTCTCATGAACGCTGCTCACTCATTCCAAATACTTTACAAGCCTGGTCCATCACATGTTGTACCAGACACCTTGAGTAGAAACATTGCTACTATTAACGTAAATCTTAATACTGAAAATATTTCCAGCGAAAAAATGCGAGAATTCCAGATGAACGAACCGAGGTGGAAGGAAGTTATTGAACATTTGGAGGGAGGAAAATATCCGTCGAAGAAACATAATCTAGCAATTCATGATTTTGAAATGAGGGATGGGATCTTATTTTATGTAAAGGGACAGAAGGATCGTGCAGTTTTCAGCTGGTTATCCCAGAGGTGTTGAAGAAGTCGGTGTTGAGACTCGCACATGCGTCTAAGATTGCAGGTCATCCGGGGATTTTTAGAACTCACATGAAAGCTAAGTCACTCTTTTTCTTCCCCGGTATGTTAACAGAGGTCATTAACTTCGTTAAGTCCTGTGGTCACTGCCAAAGGAGGAAAGGTACCCTTAAGGTACAAGCTCCATTGCAAGAATTCCCAGAAATTTTTGAACCCTTAGATCGGATGGGGGCTGATCTGATTGATCTGCATCACAGTCATTCAGGAAACCGTTACGTATTGGTGTTGATAGACCACCTTTCCAGGTACACCACACTGATTGCAGTGCCACAGAAAGATTCACAAACTGTTGCAAAGGCGTTCTTAGATAGGTTCGTCACTGTATTCGGTCCCCCTAAAGTGTTAGTTTCAACCGAGGTTAGAAATTTAATGGGAATATTTTTAGAGAAGTATGTAACATTGTAGAAACCACTTCAGCATTCACTACGGCTTATCACCCTCAGGTTAACGGCATGACAGAACAGGCGAACCGGTCAGTTAAAGATATGCTTGAAATTCTTGCGGAGCATGATGCGAATTCGTGGAACGAACAACTCCCCTATTTCCAGCTGGCTCTGAACACTGCCATCCATCAGTCCATTAACACCCAACCCCTTTTGTTGTTCACAGGTCATTCATGTAATTTCCCATCAGGTCTGCTTAACAGACATAATATTGTATATGGGGAAGATTACCCATCAGAAGTTTTAAATAAGATGAAAAATGCATGGAGCAAGGGCTTCCAAGACAGCACGAGACCGCTATGCTCAGCATTATGACAAAAAGGTACGACCTCTGGAGTTGAAAGTCGGGAGTCTTTTATTGAGAGTTAATGAGGCGGCTCCTGCCAATCAAAGTAGGAAACTTGCACCTAGATGGCGGGGCCCTTACTGAGTAATTGAAAGAAAAGGTCTGATTAATTTTGTTATTAAATGTATTTTTGAAGACCAAGTTGAGAGAACGATTCATATTAATAAATTAAAACCTTATCACGCGAGGGAGGAACTAGAAGCTGCCTTCAGCAAGTCTAATTCCTGACCTGTCTAATGATCCAAGTGCTGAGTCAGGTGATGAGGATGACCTTCTGTCAGATCTTATCAGTAGTCAAGTTCAATCTTGTCACCCCATGGTAACAAGGTCGCGAGCTGTACAGTAAATTGTTAATGATCTCCCCTAGTCAGGTTTAGTAACTTCATAATATTTATCCTGTAGAGGCACTGGTGTGTATTTACTGATGTACATGACTCAGGTAGCATACTTGCCTTGCTCTGGGGTCTTCCAACTTCCTATACCTCAGAGTAATATCCATGCTTCCGCCATTTGTTGTTGTCTGTCTTTCTCAGGTTTGATGGTACACCAGTTCTAGCCTCCCAGTCACACGTGAACCAAGGATCGAGATCAGCAGGTCTGGAGATGACCCACCTGGCTGATAAGATCGGGGTCCGAGGCACGTTACATAAAGTCCTTCCCCCTTGTGCCCGGTAACTCGTCAATTGGTTATTCGGAAGGGGTGACTGGTGTACAGTCACCCAGCCGACACCTCACGTCACTAACGAGGTTGTCTCAGTCCAGCCATGCTGTCTTTGCGGAGCAGAGTCCAGTCACCGTCACAGCCGTGGACAAGCTGTCTCAATGTCACCAACCAAGCCCACCAGCCGCGTAGTTAAGACTGCGGGAAAACCGAAAGTGGAAGACGAGTTGTCTACGAAGAACACTAATTGCAACGACTTGTCAGCTGTCTCAAAACCTGCGGTTGTGTCGTCTGCGGAAACCAAGATGCAACGCGGTGGTCTCGGGTACGAACAGCACTACTCCTACAGAGTGCTGCTGAATCGCCAGAGGAGGTACAACTCTGTACCTCGGTCCAAGGTCAGCTGCACAAGGGGTTGCACGGAAGGTGTACCGGCCCAGTAGTACCGGGATAACAAGTAAACGCCGGTAGATGACGTCGCCCAGGAGCTGAGGCAGGGCCCACCTGTCCTGTCACCATGCTATCCTCTTCAACGCCACTCGAACCTCACTACCAACGCGAGACATCGTGACACATTGAAGCTTTGCTCTACTGTGGCAGCCATGGTTAACAACAATCCATCATGATTGTTTGGGAGCGATAAGAAGAGGTGAACCCGTGTTCCTGTTAGCAGGATCCACCTGAGCTGACGGCCGCCAGCTGTCACTCAAGTCAGGTGCGGGTAGTACGAGACCCCCTGTACTGTCCGTAGTTGGCCGAGGCCGGAAATGGAACTTCCAGACGACCAGGATCTTCAAGCAACATGAGGTAGTCGCCGGAATCTACAGCAACAAAATGTCACCAGAAAAGAACTATAGAACTTCTTTATAGAAAAGTTTCTTATCAAAATAAATGCTATTAATATAGTAAACTGTGTTAACTCGGAACAGTTAGTTCAACTTTTAATTTTCCATCTGATAGTAAAGCACCTATACACTTTCGGAAAGTTCTCTGGAACAGTATTAAATGTTGAAAACTAGAACTAGTGAAATAGAGAAATAAATCTAGAAAGTGAACATATAGAAAATTGTTACTAGAAAATGACCCTGTCTCTAGATAAGTTGTATGAGTGAACTGGTTTGAGAACCATCTAGTAGGGTCTCTAGAAACGTTGATCAGTGGGGAACTTTATCTAGATTTTTCTAGATCCTAGATACTGATAGTTATATATATTTTAATTTTTTTGTGGTTTACTGAACAATAAAGGTGTGGTATACAGTCTGAAGAATGTGTTCACCCGCTGTTGTTGTGGACTTGAATATGAACTCTGGGATATGAGGAGTTTGAGAAACTCATATCCAGTGTGTTGTTGTTGGTTAAGAGACATGTCTGTGGACATTGAATTTTTTTTAATAACAATATTTTTGTGTATTTTCTTTAGATTTTAAGGATCTGGATACGCTGTGGTGGGCAGTTGCCACAGGTGTGGAGTGGAACACTAGGTCCTTGAGAGGTAGTGTTCCTCTATTTTAAAAAAAAAATTTATTATTTTATTTTTTTAATGACATTGATTTTTTTTTAATGTTTCTATGTGATGTGCTGTAATGTGTTTGATCTTTATTCCAGGTGGAATACTGGGATAGCTGAAGGCTATCGGATGATTTTAGCTAGTTGGTAGTTGTTAGGTTTGGATTTTCCAGTTATTTGTTACTATATCAAGACAGGTAAAGGATGTTTTGTCTTCCAGGTTGTTGGAAGGGTACGGGGCTGCATCCAAGTTGGGGAGCCAGGATTATGGGGACGGTCTCTGTCCTTGTTTTGGGTTTTATTACTGTGTTTATTATAAAAATAAATAAAATGTTTATTCAGGTAAGGTACATACATACAAGAGATTTTACATAATTTGATCGATTTATAGATGGAGCTAGTACATACAATGCCTAAAGCCACTATTACGCAAAGCGTTTCGGGCAGGAAAAACATTAATGACTAAAACGTAATACTAATTGAGTATAAAGAATAAAATGTGTTGAGAACAAATAAAAATAAAGATATAAAAGGGGAAAACATGGCTGAAAACGCAGCACAAATACAATTAGGTCGACAAACAGCGTTGTTTAAGAAAACAGACATGGGTTGACAATAGGGGGGTAAGGTAGGTTACAGGGAATTTATTAGGTAGTGCTTCGTTTTTATCTTAAACTGGTTGAGAGAGGTACAGTCTTTAACATGGTTGGGAAGGTCATTCCACATTCTGGGTCCCTTGATTTGTAGAGCATTTCTAGTTTGATTAAGTCGTACTCTTGGAATATCAAAACTGAATTTATTTCTGGTGTGGTGCTCATGGGTTCTGTTACAACCTTTAATGAAGCTTTTGAGGTCAAGATTGGCATTACAGTTCAGCGTTTTATATATGTATAATATACATGAGAGAATGTGCAATGACTTAATATCTAACATATTCAGAGATTTGAGTAGGGGTACCGAGTGATGTCTGGGGCCAGAGTTGGATATTGTCCTAATAGCAGCTTTGTGTTGAGTAATTAGAGGACGTAAATGATTTTGGGTAGTAGAACCTCAAGCACAAATACCATAGTTGAGATATGGATAGATGAGGGAGTAATAGACGCAAGTCTATCTATCTCCTTTCTTAAAAATTGGTGTCTCATTAGCAACTTTCCATAACTCTGGCACTCTGCCTAACTCTATTGATTTATTAAATATGGTAGACAGTGACTTGGAAAGCTCCTCTTTGCATTCTTTAAGCACCCTGGCAAACACTTCATCCGGCCCCTGGGGATTTGTTTGGTTTGAGTTTAACTATTTGTTTAATTACATCCTCCCTGGTAACTGCTAAACTAGTCAACCTGTCCTCAAACGCAGACAGTCGCAGTGAGAGGGTGTGTTAGCCAGAGCCTCTGAGTGTAGTTATATTATCATAACAATATGGAAGTTGTGGTGAAGGAACTGATGAGTCTGGTTGGGGCTCTGAGGACAGAGTTGGACTCTTTATGGGAGGAGGTACGACAGCTGATACAACAACAACAAGGAACGAAGGAGGAGACCAGTAGTAAAAAGACCTCGTCTTGGAAAGTTGTAAAGGACAGGGGCTTTAAGAAGACTTTGATAAAGCCGCCTACAGACGCCCTAAGAACGTCTAATTCATTTGCCGTATTGGAGGACGAGTGCTGTGGTGAGACTGTGGATCACGCAAAAGGGAAAGCAACGAAGCGCAGGCCCCTCTGAGAGTAAAGGAAGTACCTAAGCAAACTTTAGTTATGGGAGATTCCCAGATAAGGTATTTGGATAGAACGTTTTGTGCTAGAGATAGGGTGAACAGGTTAAGGGTTTGCTATCCCGGAGCTGGTATTGGTGATATTATAAAGAACATGAATGATATTATGGCTGAAAATGGGAACAATCCCGTTATTTGCATTAGCGCGGGAGGAAATGATGTTGGTCGAGTTAGGAGTGAGGAACTGATTCAGAGGTATAAAACAGCAATTGAATTAGTTAAAAGCAAGGGAGGAATCCCGATCATATGGGGCATTCTTCCAAGAAAGGGAGTGGGAAATGAATGGACGTCGAGGGCACTTGGTGTCAATTGCCGGCTGGAAAGATATTGCAAATCAAATGCAATATCTTTCATAGACAACTGGCAACACTTCTATGGAAGAAATAAAATGTATGCTCGCGATGGGGTGCATCTATCGAGGGCTGGGGTTGTTGCTGTTGCGAACTCGTTGGAACCAGTGGTTAGAGGCGATTGTTTGAATGCAGAGAGTGAATGCAGTTTAAGCTTTATTAATCTTTCTTCATATGAAAGACTTCTAATTTGGGGAATTAACTTTGTCATCCTACGCTGAACACGTTCAAGTGAATTTATATCCATTCTATAGTACGGTGACCAAAACTGAACTGCATAATCTAAATGGGGCCTAACCAGAGCAAGATATAGCTGAAGAACCACACCAGGTGTCTTGTTACTAACGCTTCGATTAAAAAATCCCAGTGTCCTATTTGCCTTATTACGAACATTCATGCATTGATCCTTTTGTTTTAAATTCTTACTAATCATAACTCCCAGATCCCTTTCGCAATCCGAATTCGCAATCTCAACACCATCTAGCTCGTATCTTGTAACTCTATCATCATTACCTAGCCTCAAAACTTTACATTTATGAGCATTGAACTGCATTTGCCAATCCTTTGACCATTTCAAAACCCTATCTAGATCAACTTGAAGTGATAGTGAGTCCTCCTCCGAATTAATTTCCCTACAGATTTTCGTATCATCGACAAATTTGCAAATGTTGCTACTCAAACCTGAATCTAAATCATTTACATATATTATAAACAACAGAGGGCCCAGGACAGAGCCCTGAGGTACTCCACTAACAACATTATCCCACTCTGACTTAACCCCATTTATACTAACTCTCTGTTTCCTTTGGAATAGCCATGCCCTAATCCAACTTAATATAGCACCCCCAATACCATGAGCTTCTATTTTTTTAATTAGTCTTTCATGTGGCACTGTATCAAAAGCTTTGCTTTTGTCAAGGTACACAACATCACAATCCTTACCACTATCAACTACCTCAACTATGCTGGAATAAAAAGTTAGCAAATTTGTTAAACATGAACGGCCATTTGTAAAACCATGTTGCGACTCATTTATTAATTTATGTTTTTCAAGATGGAGACGAATTGTATTTGCAAATGCAGGGGGTAATGATGTTGGACGAGTTAGGAGTGAGGAACTAATACAGAGATTCAGGACAGTCATTGAATTAGTTAGGAGCAAGGGAGGAATCCCGATCATATGTGGCATTCTTCCAAGAAAGGGAGTAGGAAATGAATGGATGTCGAGGGCAATTGGTGTCAATTGCCGGCTGGAAAGATATTGCAAATCAAATGCAATATCTTTCATAGACAACTGGGAACACTTCTTTTGAAGAAATGAAATGTATGCTCGTGATGGGGTGCATCTATCGAGAGCTGGGGTTGTTGCTATTGCGAACTCGTTGGAAGAAGTGGTTAGAGGTGTTTGTTTGGGTTTAAACTGTTAGTAGATAGTGGTATGGGAATTGATTTGGAGGAAGGAGATAATAAAAGTATGTGTTTGTGGGAGAAAGGAATTGGCAAAATGATCAGGGAAAGAGAAGGGCCTCAAAATAACAATTCACTTAGGGTATATTACACTAACAGTAGAAGTCTAAGAAATAAAATTTACGAATTAAATGCTCTTGTCTGCACAGAAAAAATAGATATTATTGCACTTACCGAAACGTGGATGAATGTAGAAAATATAGAGAACTATTAGCTGAATATCAAATAAATGGATTTAAACTATTTCACACAGATAGATATATTAGACGAGGAGGGGGAGTAGCCATATATGTTAGGAACAATTTAAATTGTAGTCTCAAAGAGGGAATCAAAACTGAGCCACACACAGAAACTATTTGGATAGAATTATACGAAAAAGCAAATAATATTATAATAGGAGTTATATATAGGCCACCAAATTTAGACAGAATGGAAGCAAAGCATCTATGGGATGAAATATCTAGGGCATCTAGATCTAACAGTATTTACGTCATGGGTGACTTTGATTTTAGTGGAATAAACTGGTTGAACAAAACAGAGAATAGTGAAGCAGAAGATTTTCTAGAATTAATTGACGATTGCTTTATTACGCAACACATTAAGGAACCAACACGGGAAAATAATATTTTAGATTTAGTGTTAACTAACAGGGAAGCACAAATTAATGACATCGAAATAGGGAGGGAGCTAGGGAACAGTGATCACAAAGAAATCAGGTTTAGCATAGAATGGAATAGACCTGTAGGAGAAAATTCTGTTAAAGTGCCAGATTTTCGAAAAGCTGATTTTAATAGCCTAAGAATTTTTTTGGGTCAAATTGATTGGAAAGTCTTGGGTATGGGGTGGGGGGCGGTCTTGGAGCGAGACATGAACCCAGCGATAAGTGACGTAAATGGGGATTTCGATGTGGATTCAATATATAAGTTATTTAAGAATATTCTAAACAAAGCACAGGAACGTAGTATACCATACAAATTGAATAGATCGAATACTAAAGACCCAAAATGGATAACAAAGAATTTGAAGAACCTTATAGGTAAAAAGAGAGCTTGGTACAAAAGGATTAAAAATGGGGAGGTCACTTTAGAACAGGAATTCGTACAACTGGTTAGAAATGTTAAAAAAGAGATAAGGAAAGCAAAAAGAAACTATGAAGTTCGCATAGCAGATCAAGCAAAGACAAATCCTAAAGGGTTTTTTCAGTTATATCGAACTAAAACTAGGGAAAGGATAGGTCCATTAAAATCTGAGACAGGTCAAATAACGGATAATGACAAGGAGATGAGTAGTATTTTTAACAAATATTTTATATCTGTATTTACTAAAGAAGAACTTAACAATATGCCTTCAGCCGAACAAGTCTATGTGGGTGGGGATGAGGACAGGTTGACTAGTTTAGCAGTTACCAGGGAGGATGTAATTAAACAATTAGAAAAACTAAAACCAAACAAATCCCCAGGGCCGGATGAAGTGTTTGCCAGGGTGCTTAAAGAATGCAAAGAGGAGCTTTCCGAGCCACTGTCTATCATATTTAATAAATCAATAGAGTCAGGCAGAGTGCCAGAGTCATGGAAGGTAGCTAATGTGGTACCAATTTTTAAGAAAGGAGATAGATCACTTGCGTCAAACTATCGGCCAATTAGCCTAACGTCTATTGTGGGAAAGTTACTTGAATCAATAATTGCAAATACAATTCGTCTCCATCTTGAAAAACAAATTAATAAATGAGTCGCAACATGGTCAACATATTAATATCTTGGGCCAGGCTACACTCAATTTTGAAGTTGGTAAGGGAGGATCTTACCCACACAATTGTACGATTGTCGAGAATCTTGCATTCCCTGGTCAGATTTTATTGGGAATGGATTTTCTGGGACGGGTTTTCCCGTCCCAGAAACTTTTAGTGTTAACTTTTAGTGTTAGTTAGTGTTAACTTTTCGTTGTCTGCTCAAGAGGGAGCAAGATAGTGCAGATTGAAGTTGGGCCAGGTAGTTTATCCAATTAAAATGGTAGATCATCTGCCAGTGGTTGCTTCCATTAGCAAGAAACAGAAGTACAACATTCACTACCCTAAGTTGTTGTTTAAGTCTCTTCCAGACACAGATAAGAAGTCATGTGGGTTACATGCCTTGGTGAAACAATGTTGCCCACCCCATTCAGTTAAATTTATTAAAGTATCAGTGGGACGTCACATTGCACCAGGTACTACCCTTCAGGTGGCTGGGAGATGTGACAGGTTGTTGATCCCCCATCATTTAATCACAGTGCTTGATAAAGGTGCCCTTATTCCAGTTGTCAATCTCTCGCACAAAACCAGGGCAAAATCAGGATTCCAGTGCAGGTGATAGGCTGTCTCAGCCTACAATTGTAGAAAATACAGGAATTTTTCAGTATTAAAGCCAGGACGAGATGCCAGCCACCATAGCACAATGTAGTGCGCAGAATGTTACATATAGTATTACACAGGGGTAACACAAGACCGAGACAAGGAAAAGTAGTAATACTCAGGAAGTTGATAAGTTAATCTCGGCTCTGGATCTGCAACATGTGCAACAGTCAGATAGGAAACTTTTGAGAGGGATTTTACGTAAATTCCCTAGACTGTTTGCACCAGAAGACGATCAAATCGGGCTTCTGGATAGGATTGAGTATGTTATTCCTACAGGTGATCATCCTCCTATTTACACTCGTCAATGGAGGCTTCCGGAACGGGCAAAGGAAATAATTAGGGATGAGTGTCAGAAGATGTTGAGACAGAATGTGATAGAGCCTAGTGCATCACCATGGTTGTCGCCAGTGGTGTTGGTACGTAAACCAGATGGTAGTTATAGGTTTTGTGTTGACTACCGAAAGATCAACGAAATTACTAAAAGTGATGTGTACCCTCTGCCACGGATACAAGAAATAGTAGATCAGTTTGGGGCGGCAAAATACTTTTCCACTCTGGATGCGAAATCTGCATATTGGGCCATCCCAGTCACTGAGAAGGATAGAGAGAAGACCGCTTTCTCTGATGGGGTTCATACTTATCAATTCAAGTTAAAGTTAAAGACAGCGCCTTCATCATTTCAGAGGGCAATCAATTACATCCTAAACCCAGTCTTGGGAAGGCACTCATTAGCGTACCTGGATGATGTGGTTATCTACTCCAGGACGTTTGATCAGCACTTACGAGATTTGACGGAGACGTTGACATTGTTAGATAAGGCGGGGTTCAAACTTAATGTGGGGAAATGCATTCTGGCATCTCAGAAATTCAAGTTTCTGGGATTCCAGGTGAGCACAGATGGTATCCGACCTGACCCCGACTCCTGTCGCGCCATTGTTGACATGCCTACACCTAAGATAACAAAGGATTTTCGAAGGTTTCTGTGGGGAGCTGGATATTTCCGTCGCCACATTGAGGGTTTTGCAAGTACATCAGCACCGTTAACTGAGCTTACTAAGAAAAATGTTAAATTCATTTGGAAACCTGAGCATGATAACGCTTATACAAAATTAAAAAGTCAACTCATTACCACCCCAGTCTTGGTAGTACCTGATTTTGATAAGGAGTGGGAAGTACACATTGATGTCAGTGGCATTGCAATTGGTGGGTGCTTAATGCAATGTGATAATGACAATCTTCCTCACCCAGTAGCACATTTTAGCAGGAAGGTTAAGGGTCCGGAGGTCCGCTATTCTGCAACGGATAGGGAAGCTTTGGCTGTGGTAGAAAGTGTCAGGTACTTTGAACCGTATCTTTTCCAACGTCACTTTGTCATTTATACAGATCACAGGGCTTTAACTCATATTTTTAAGAAAAGAACTAAGTGCCCTTGCATGTCACGTTGGTCTCATGAACGCTGTTCACTCATTTCAAATACTTTACAAGCCTGGTCCATCACATGTTGTACCAGACACCTTGAGTAGAAACATTGCTACTATTAACGTAAATCTTAATATTGAAAATATTTCCAGCGAAAAAATGCGAGAATTCCAGATGAACGAACCGAGGTGGAAGGAAGTTATTGAACATTTGGAGGGAGGAAAATATCCGTCGAAGAAACGTAATCTAGCAATTCATGATTTTGAAATGAGGGATGGGGTCTTATTTTATGTAAAGGGACAGAAGGATCGTGCAGTTTTTCAGATGGTTATCCCAGAGGTGTTGAAGAAGTCGGTGTTGAGACTCGCACATGCGTCTAAGATTGCAGGTCATCCGGGGATTTTTAGAACTCACATGAAAGCTAAGTCACTCTTTTTCTTTCCCAGTATGTTAACAGAGGTCATTAACTTCGTTAAGTCCTGTGGTCACTGCCAAAGGAGGAAAGGTACCCTTAAGGTACAAGCTCCATTGCAAGAATTCCCAGAAATTTTTGAACCCTTAGATCGGATGGGGGCTGATCTGATTGATCTGCATCACAGTCATTCAGGAAACCGTTACGTTTCCGTGTTGATAGACCACCTTTCCAGGTACATCACACTGATTGCATTGCCACAGAAAGATTCACAAACTGTTGCAAAGGCGTTCTTAGATAGGTTCGTCACTGTATTCGGTCCCCCTAAAGTGTTAGTTTCTGACCGTGGTCAGAAATTTAATGGGAATATTTTTAGAGAAGTATGTAACATTGTAAATCGAGTCAAGTCAGAGTGGGAAAATGTTGTAAGTAGGGTGCCTCAGGGCTCTGTCCTGGGACCTCTGTTGTTTATAATATATATAAATGATTTAGATTCAGGTTTGAGTAGCAACATTTGCAAATTTGCCGATGATACGAAAATCGGTAGGGAAATTAATTCGGAGGAGGACTCACTATCACTTCAAGTTGATCTAGATAGGGTTTTGAAATGGTCAAAGGATTGGCAGATGCAGTTTAATGCTGATAAATGTAAAGTTCTGAGGTTAGGTAATGATGATAGGGTTACAAGATACGAGCTAGATGGTGTTGAGATTGCGAAGTCGAATTGCGAAAGGGATCTGGGAGTTATGATTAGTAAGAATTTAAAACAAAAGGATCAATGCATAAATGTTCGTAATAAGGCAAATCGGACACTTGGATTTGTTAATCGCAGCGTTAGTAACAAGACACCTGGTGTGGTTCTCAAGCTATATCTTGCTCTACTTAGGCCCCATTTAGATTATGCAGTTCAGTTTTGGTCGCCATATTATAAAATGGATATAAATTTACATGAACGTGTCCAGCGTAGGATGACTAAGTTAATTCCCCAAATTAGAAATCTTTCATATGAAGAAAGATTAGCAAAGCTTAAGTTGCGTTCACTGGAAAGGCGAAGAGTTAGGGGTGACATGATAGAGGTTTACAAGTGGGTGAATGGACATAACAAAGGGGATATTAATAGGGTATTAAAAGTATCAACACAAGACATAACACGATACAATGGGTATAAATTGGATAAGTTTAGATTTAGGAAAGACTTGGGTAAATACTGGTTCAGTAACAGGGTTGTTGATTTGTGGAACCAATTGCCGCGTAACATTGTGGAGGTGGGGTCCCTCGATTGTTTCAAGCACGGGTTGGACAAGTATATGAGTGGGATTAGGGTGGTTATAAATAGGAGCTGCCTCGTATGGGCCAATAGGCCTTCTGCAGTTGCCTTTGTTCTTATGTTCAAAACTTTACATTTATCATCATTAAACTGCATCTGCCAATCTTTTGACCATTTCAAAACCCTATTTAGATCAACTTGAAGTGATAGTGAGTCTTCTTCCGTGTTAATTTCCCTACCGATTTTTGTATCATCGGCAAATTTGTAAATGTTGCTACTCAAACCTGAATCTAAATCATTTATATATATATATTATAAACAACAGAGTTCCCTTGTTTGATGAAAGGGAGCAGTAGAGCAACAGAAGTACACTTACATCGCACCAGGCTTGGATACCCATGTGCATGGGAAATAGGCTTAGTTTTTTTTTTTTTTTGAGATATATACAAGAGTTGTTACATTCTTGTACAGTCACTAGTACGCGTAGCGTTTCAGGCAGGTCCCTGGAATACGATCTCCGCCGCGAAGAATCTTTGTTACAACCAAGTACACATTTTACTGTCGCATTAAACAGAGGCTACAGTTAAGGATTTGCGCCCAGTAAATCCTCCCCGGCCAGGATACGAACCCATGACAAAGCGCTCGCGGAACGCCAGGCGAGTGTCTTAGCATTACACCACGGAGACTGTAGAGATGGAGGTTCTAAGAGATGAGAGAAAATGTCAGCACTGTGGAGAAATGCCCGACAGACCACTGGAACATTATCTAACACAGTGCACAGTTACAAACCTATTAAAATTTCAACTTAGATTCAACAGAGCAGAAGTTGTTAAATACATATGGCAAAATCTTACTGAAGCAACCATACGAGTCATAAATACTCATACTCCGCCCAAGTAAAACAGAAACAAGCAACACTTAGTGGGCCAGCCAGAGGCTTAGGGCCCGCGCAGTGGGCCAGCCAGAGGCTTAGGGCCCGCACAGGAATATCCCTAAAAAAAAAAACAGAGGTCCCAGGACAGAGCCTTGAGGCACTCCACTAACAACATTAACCAACTCTGACTTAACCCCATTTATACTAACTCTGTTTCCTTTGGAATAGCCATGCACTAATCCAACTTAATATAGCACCCCCAATACAATGAGCCTCTATATTTTTAATCAGTCTTTCATGTGGCACTGTATGAAAAGCTTTGCTAAAGTCAAGGTACACAACATCACAATCCTTACCACTATCAACTGCCTCAACTATGCTAGAATAAAAAGATAACAAATTTGTTAAACATGAACGGCCATTTGTAAAACCATGTTGCGACTCATTTATTAATTTATGTTTTTCAAGATGAAGACGAATTGTATTTGCAATTATCGATTCAAGTAACTTTCCCACAATAGACGTTAGGCTAATTGGCCGATAGTTTGACGCAAGTGATCAATCTCCTTTCTTAAAAATTGGTACCACATTAGCTACCTTCCATGACTCTGGCACTCTTCCTAACTCTCTTGATTTATTAAATATGGTAGACAGTGGCTCGGAAAGCTCCTCTTTGCATTCATTAAGCACCCTGGCAAACACTTCATCCGGCTCTGGGGATTTGTTTGGATTTAGTTTTACTATTTGTTTAATTACATCCTCCCTGGTAACTGCTAAACTAGTCAACCTGTCCTCGTCCACATAGACTTGTTTGGCTGAAGACATATTGTTAAGTTCCTTTTTAGTAAATACAGATATAAAATATTTATTAAAAATACTACTCATCTCCTCGTCATTATCCATTATTTAACCTGTCTCAGTTTTTAATGGACCTATCCTCTCCCTAGTCTTAGTTCAATATAACTGAAAAAAAACTTTAGGATTTGACTTTGCTTGCCCTGCTATGCGAACTTCATAGTTTCTTTTTGCTTTCCTTATCTATTTTTTAACATTTCTAACCAGTTGTACGAATTCCTGTTCTAAACTGACTTCCCCATTCTTAATCCTTTTGTACCACACTCTTTTTTTACCTATAAGATTCTTCAAATCCTTTTTTATCCACTTTGGGTCATTAGTATTCGATCTATTCAATTTGTATTGTATACTACGTTCCTGTGCTTCGTTTAGAATATTCTTAAATAAGTTACATTTTGAATCCACATCGAAATCCCCTTTTACGTCACCTATCGCTGGGTTCATGTTTCGCACCAAGACCGGCCCCCCCCCCCCCCCATGCCCAAGACTTTCCAATCAATTTGACCAAAACTTTTCTTAGGCTATTGACGTCAGCGTTTCGAAAATATAGTAATCTAACAGAATTTTCTCCTACAGGTCTATTCCATTCTATACTAAATCTGATTTCTTTGTGATCACTGTTCCCTAGCTCACTCCCTATTTCGATGTCATTAATTTGTGTTTCCCTGTTAGTTAACACTAAATCTAAAATATTATTTTCCCGCGTTGGTTCCTTAATGTGTTGGCTAAGAATGCAATCGTCAACTAATTCTAGAAAATCTTCTGTGTCATTATTTCCTGTTCTGTTAGACCAATTTATTCCACTGAAATTAAAGTCACCCATGACACAAATACTGCTAGACCTAGTGGCTCCAGATATTTCATCCCATAGATGCTTTGCTTCCATCCTGTTTAAGTTTGGTGGCCTGTATATAACTCCTATTATAAGATTATTTGCTCTTTCGTTTAATTCTATCCAAATAGTTTCTGTGTGTGGCTCAGTTTTGATTCCTTCTTTGAGACTACATTTCAAATTTTCCCTAACATATATGGCTACTCTCCCTCCTCGTCTAATATATCTCTCTATGTGAAATTGTTTAAATCCATTTATTTGATATTCAGCTAATAGTTCTCCATTTTCTACATTCATCCACGTTTCGGTAACTGCAATAATATCTATTTTTTCTGTGCAGACAAGAGAATTTAACTTGTTTATTTTGTTTCTTAGACTTCTTCTGTTAGTGTAATATACCCTAAGTGAATTGTTATTTTGAGGCCCTTCTCTTTCCTTGATCATTTTGCCAATTTGTTTCTCCAACAAACACATACTTTTATTACCTCCTTCCTCAATATCAATTCCCATACCACTATCTACTAACAGTAGATCTATCTACTAACAGTAGATAGTGGTATCGACAACCCTGTTACCGAACCAGTATTTACCAAAGTCTTTCCTAAATGTAAACTTATCCAATTTATAGCCATTGTTTCGTATTCTGACGTGTGTTGATAGTTTAAAAACCCTGTTAGTTATGTCCATTCATCAACTTGTAAACCTATATCATGTCACATCTAACTCTTCGCCTTTGAAGTGAATGCAATTTAACATTTGATGCATCACGCTATTGTGATTTCTGTGTGTATTGAACTACAATAAACTTTAAAACATCAACATTATCGAGTCAGAGAAAACACCCTTCAATTCCTGAAATCATACCTCGATGACACTTTCCAGTATATCTACTAACAGTACATAGTGGTTCCACAAATCAACATCCCTGTTACTGTACCATCCCGTTATATCAATGATTTGCCAAATGTTTCTAGCATTCTTAAACTTATACTATTTGCTGACGATATTACCCTCATCTATTCTGGACCCCAACCCCCACATACTAAATAATTTTGCCAACAATGGATTAAAAAATGTCCACTCATGGATGTCAACCAAGAAACTTACACTAAACACAGCAAAGACCTACTACATTTTATTTGGTAGTAAATTATCAAATCTAATTCAAATTCAGATAGACAATGTTAACATTAGTAATATAAATGAGGGAAAGTTCTTAAGGCTATACATAGACAAGCGACTCAACTTCAGTACCCACATACAATACATAGTAAAAAAAAGTCTCAAAAACGGTTGGTATACTCTCTAAAATCAGATTATGTTCCCCACTCTGCTCTCCTCTCATTATACTACGCGCTAATCTATCCCTAGATTAGCGGGTAGTATAGTCTTACATATGGTATCTGTACATGGGGTTCAACCACTGCATATTCCCTCAAGCCCATCATCACTCAGCAAAAACCTGCTATCAGAACTATAAAAAATTCTGTCCAGACAACACAGCCCCTCTGTTTAAGTCCCTTAACATGCTTAACATACACTCACTCCACACATTCCCATTTGCTTTTTATATGTACAAAATCTTGCTCCTAAATGCTGGGGAGGGTGGGAGGGAGGGCTTCAGGAAGGGGGGGGGGGGTCAAGGGAAGCGAGTCCCTGACCATTATAAAGGGAGCACATACGGCTGAACAAGACCAAGCAGATAAGCTCCACTGCTCCACTGATAAGTCCCACCAGACAAAGTACTCTACACACTAGTACCGTTTTCAAATTGGAAAATGAATTAGTATGTATAAATTCGGTGTTAAGGATAAAAATATATTTTCTCATGGTTGACCTTGGGTGGTTTATGTGTAGGATGAGTTGACGAGTGTTGTGGCATGTGGCGTAGTGGTAAAGCACTCTCCCGGCACTTTGCAGGCGCTTTGGCCTGAGTTCGTATCCTGGCCGGGGAGGATTGACTGGGAGCCAATCCTTAAATGTAGCCTCTGTTCACCCAGCAGGGAATAGGTACCTGCTTGTTAAACGATTTAGCGTGTCGTATGCCAGGGTAAACTAGGATTAAGGGCCCCTGGGAGTCCCTAAGCATGCTAGTGGCTGTACAAGACTGTAACAACTCTTGTATAAGAACTCTTGGAGTAGCGACGCTAAAGATGACGGTTGGTGCAGAGCTCATCAAGGTCCGGCGGCCGCCTCCCTTATCACCAGGTGACGCCTCACCTTAATCTTATCGCAGTTGCCACGCATTGTTCACTCATCTATTGGTGATATGTTCAAAGTCTTCAAAGTGAATGGTGATTTCCTTTATCTGAAAATGCACCTTGATTTTGAGGAAGAGTAGTGTGAGGAGGCAGTGTGAGGAGGCAGAGTGAGGCGGCTGCAGCACCACAGTAGCCACACCCCTGCGCCTCACCGGGCCACACACCAGTCAGTGAACATCATAAACGCGGAATTTCTCTATCTGGAGTTGGGAGTGATTACGATAACGTGGTTGTTATAGTGAACAGCAGTGTATCGTGGCAGGTGACGGGAGTAGGGCGCACCGAGCAGCGACTTGTGATGGTGAGTCACTATACCCGCCGCCTCCTTTAAATTTTTGTTTTAAATTTTGCCCCGAGGAGCGAGTTTAGTGGGAAGCGTCACTCATCCTGTGAGTGGACACACCGCCATAGTGACACTATTGGTCAGCGCCACTCATCCTGTGAGTGGACACACCGCCATAGTGACACTATTGGTCAGCGCCACTCATCCTGTGAGTGGGCACACCGCCATAGTGACAGTATTGGTCAGCGCCACTCATCCTGTGAGTGGGCACACCGCCATAGTGACAGTATTGGTCAGCGCCACTCATCCTGTGAGTGGGCACACCGCCATAGTGACAGTATTGGTCAGCGCCACTCATCCTGTGAGTGGGCACACCGCCATAGTGACAGTATTGGGCAGCGCCACTCATCCTGTGAGTGGACACACCGCCATAGTGACAGTATTGGTCAGCGCCACTCATCCTGTGAGTGGGCACACCGCCATAGTGACAGTATTGGGCAGCGTCACTCATCCTGTGAGTGGACACACCGCCATAGTGACAGTATTGGGCAGCGCCACTCATCCTGTGAGTGGACACACTGCCATAGTGACACTATTGGTCAGCGCCACTCATCCTGTGAGTGGGCACACCGCCATAGTGACAGTATTGGGCAGCGCCACTCATCCTGTGAGTGGACACACTGCCATAGTGACAGTATTGGGCTGCGTCACTCATCCTGTGAGTGGACACACCGCCATAGTGACAGTATTGGACAGCGCCACTCATCCTGTGAGTGGACACACCGCCATAGTGACAGTATTGGGCAGCGTCACTCATCCTGTGAGTGGACACACCGCCATAGTGACAGTATTGGTCAGCGCCACTCATCCTGTGAGTGGGCACACCGCCATAGTGACAGTATTGGGCAGCGTCACTCATCCTGTGAGTGGACACACCGCCATAGTGACAGTATTGGGCAGCGCCACTCATCCTGTGAGTGGACACACTGCCATAGTGACACTATTGGTCAGCGCCACTCATCCTGTGAGTGGGCACACCGCCATAGTGACAGTATTGGGCAGCGCCACTCATCCTGTGAGTGGACACACTGCCATAGTGACAGTATTGGGCTGCGTCACTCATCCTGTGAGTGGACACACCGCCATAGTGACAGTATTGGACAGCGCCACTCATCCTGTGAGTGGACACACCGCCATAGTGACAGTATTGGGCAGCGTCACTCATCCTGTGAGTGGACACACCGCCATAGTGACAGTATTGGGCAGTGCAGTGAAAAGCTCTGTACCTCAGGGTACAGTCCTTGCACCGCTGCTTTTCCTTATTCTCATATCAGATATAGACAAAAATACAAGTCACAGCTTCGTATCATCCTTTGCAGATGACACAAAAATCAGTATGAAAATTACCTCGGCTGAGGACATTGAAAAACTTCAAGCTGATATTAATAAAGTTTTCGACTGGGCATCAGAAAATAACATGATGTTTAACAGTGATAAATTCCAGGTACTCAGGTACGGTAAAAATGAGGACCTTAAACATAATACAGAGTACAAAACACAATCACATGTACCCATAGTAGGAAAACAGCATGTAAAGGATTTGGGAATAATAATGTCTGACGACCTAACGTTTAAGGAGCATAACCAAGCAAATATTGCGACAGCCAGAAAAATGATAGGATGGATTACGAGAACTTTCAAATCCAGGGATCCCATCACAATGGTTGTACTCTTCAAGTCACTTGTGTTGTCCCGTCTTGAGTACTTTTCAGTACTCACTTCCCCATTCAGAGCAGGAGAGATTGCTGAAATAGAGGGAATACAGAGAATATATACGGCACGCATAGACGCAATAAAGCACCTAAATTATTGGGATCGTCTCAAAGCCCTCCAAATGTACTCACTAGAAAGAAGACGAGAGAGATATCAAATAATATACACCTGGAAGATACTGGAGGGCCAAGTACCAAATCTACACAGTAAAATAACAACGTACTGGAGTAAACGATATGGAAGAAAATGTAGAATAGAACCAGTGAAGAGCAGAGGTGCCATAGGCACAATCAGAGAACACTGTATAAACATCAGAGGTCCGCGGTTGTTCAACGTCCTCCCAGCAAGCATAAGAAATATTGCCGGAACAACCGTGGACATTTTCAAGAGGAAACTAGATTTATTCCTCCAAGGAGTGCCGGACCAACCGGGCTGTGGTGGGTATGTGGGCCTGCGGGCCGCTCCAAGCAACAGCCTGGTGGACCAAACTCTCACAAGTCAAGCCTGGCCTCGGGCCGGGCTTGGGGAGTAGAAGAACTCCCAGAACCCCATCAACCAGGTATCAACCAGGTACCAGTGCCACTCATCCTGCGAGTGAACACACCGCCATAGTGACAGTATTAGGCAGCGTCACTCATCCTGTGAGTGGACACACCGCCATAGTGACAGTATTGGTCAGTGCCACTCATCCTGTGAGTGCACACACTGCCATAGTGACAGTATTGGGCAGCATCACTCATCCTGTGAGAGGACACACCGCCATAGCAACATGTACAACACTCCACAATAGGAAGAAAACCCGTTGGGTTGTTCATCCTGTCACTTGTACCCAGACACAGCTGGGACTTGCTTAACGGTCTCAAGTGAACAGTTTATCAACTAGCAGATTAGCATCTATCAACCCTTAAAAACTTACATTATCTTGCGAGTGCAAAATGGGGGAATCTTTTAAGAACAGTATCAATATTTCACAAATAGTGTTTTCCTAACTCAAACAATGTGGGGTTTATTATTCTACACATATTCCTAATGTCTCTCAGGTGTTCACATTCACGTAGATAGTGGTCAAGGCGGTGTCCATCACTCTCATCACAGATTCTGCAACTCCGCTGATCAACTGTTGTTTCCATTCAGAATCTCCATGGATATTTGTATACAAGACGGATTCTCGCTATTACTGATTCTCTCCCGCGTCCTCCTCCTCTTCGTCCTTAATGATTGGGATTGGCAGCTGCAACCATGTTGTACCATCGTACAGATTCACTGGTTTGTGCTTCTATCCTCCTTTCCTCAATTACCTTGTCACAGTGATGTTGCCTGACAATGCCTCTAATTTTAGAAGAGTCTTGGGTATGAAGTATTCAATATGGTCTCCTTCAGCAGCCAGCACATCTACTTGTTCATTCCCACATATTCCAACACGGGAGGGGATCCACAGAAACTTGACGACTCTTCCCCTGTACCTTCACAGCTCTCTTGAACTCAGCTACTATCGCAAGATTTTCTGCCCGATTTTTACTTAGGCTTTACTGTGCTGCTTTTGAATCAGTGCAGATCACTGCACCATTAGTGTTTCTTTCAAGGAATCTTAACGCCATGACAATGGCAGTTAGCTCTGCTTGCATTGAAGAGGCATAGTTCTCAATACACGCTTTTTCTTCATTTCTGCATTGAAAAGTATTATCCTTAATTACAGTGTATGCTGCACTAGGCCTGCCATTGACAGGGTTAGATGATCCATCAGTGTAGATTTGATCTATTTCATTTCCGACTTCTTTATAAATTTTCTGGAGATACTTGTGCCTCATTTCTTGTGGTATCATGTTGGAATTTTTCGTTGCCATTTCATTGATGATAGTCCTTAACTACAGGCAGGAGGTCACGGGCTTGCTCAAGCAGGTGAAGTTCTTCGAGGTAGCAGACTGATCTGTGATGTCATTTTTTGCTTCTCCTGTTTCTTCCTGTTAGCAGCACAGAGCTCAGATTTTTCTTGGCAATGTAATTGTAATAGGGATCTCTGGCTATCCTAATTGCAAGCTTAGCATTCAGTTCCTTAATTCTGCTTTTAACACTGGGGAGGGACAACTCTTCTCGTTGATTAGACGTTTTGGCAGTTCTTGGGACTCCAAGAATGATCGTCATGGCTTTATTTGGAATGCTTTCGAGACTTTTCCTATCGCTTTGGGAGTAGGTGCATAAAACTGGTGCGGCATAGTCTATGAAGGAGCGCACATATGCTGTGTACATCATTTTTAGCAAGGCAATAGAGGCTCCATGTCCATTCCAGGTCATAGCTTTCAGTGCCCTGAGCTGACTTTTGCATGTTCCTATGAGCTGGTTAAGCTCCTCTTTCTTCCCCTTGTTAGAGACGACAGTGACGCCCTGTTATCGATATTGGTCAACCCATTCAAGGGTTACACCATTAATTTGTAGTTCTTCATTTTCTCCTCTCTTGTGATGAGAGTATGCTTTTGTCTTGTTTGTGGAGAGAGTGAAACCGAGGGCAACACATTTCCTTCCAAGGAGGTCAATGGACTGTTTAATTTTTCCCAAGGCTGGGGCTTGTATTAGAACATCACCTGCATACCTCACTTGTTGCGTCCCTTCCGGAAAATCAATAATTGCAATGGCGTTCATAAGCACTGGTCCTGAGCGTCACCAGGAGGTCACCCACACACACACCAACACTGGTCCTGAGCGTCACCGGGAGGTCACCCACACACACACCAACACTGGTCCTGAGCGTCACCGGGAGGTCACCCACACACACACCAACACTGGTCCTGAGCGTCACCGGGAGGTCACCCACACACACCAACACTGGTCCTGAGCGTCACCAGGAGGTCACCCACACACACACCAACACTGGTCCTGAGCGTCACCAGGAGGTCACCCACACACACCAACACTGGTCCTGAGCGTCACCGGGAGGTCACCCACACACACCAACACTGGTCCTGAGCGTCACCGGGAGGTCACCCACACACACACCAACACTGGTCCTGAGCGTCACCAGGAGGTCACCCACACACACCAACACTGGTCCTGAGCGTCACCAGGAGGTCACCCACACACACACCAACACTGGTCCTGAGCGTCACCAGGAGGTCACCCACACACACACCAAGACTGGTCCTGAGCGTCACCAGGAGGTCACCCACACACACACCAACACTGGTCCTGAGCGTCACCAGGAGGTCACCCACACACACACCAACACTGGTCCTGAGCGTCACCAGGAGGTCACCCACACACACACCAACACTGGTCCTGAGCGTCACCAGGAGGTCACCCACACACACACCAACACTGGTCCTGAGCGTCACCAGGAGGTCACCCACACACACACCAACACTGGTCCCGAGCGTCACCAGGAGGTCACCCATACACACCAACACTGGTCCTGAGCGTCACCAGGAGGTCACCCACACACACACCAACACTGGTACTGTATTAAGAGTTGTGGTTGCGGGTTGTAGCTCACTTGTAGTGGGAAGGAATGCAGTACAAAATAGGTTTGGTCTTTTTCTCGTTTTATTATGAAATTATAGACGGGAGACATCTCCCGTCACGCAGGGTGCAGTCGCACCTTCACAGATCTCCAGTATCAGCTCTTGATACTGGTAATGGCTCAAAAGGGCCACCACTTACGGGCTATTCATGCCCGTGCCACCTCTTGGGTGGCTTAATCTTCATCAATCAATCAATCATGAAATTATCCTAATATTCTCTGCTAGGCCGCATACTAGTTATCAAGTGGGTGTGTACAGCTCTGTTGCTGGTGATGGTCTGGTCGTTGGGGTGTTTTGTTGCACTTGGATGCGATGCTTCATCTGCAAGCACGCAGACGCTGCTGTTGACAACTGCTGCTGAGTTGAGTGCTGCCAATATACAGTCGATGAGTTGGTTCACCACACGTGCGAGCAACACCGCTCGGCACGGTATCATCGGCGTCCTCGACGATCTACTTGAACTTCTTGGTTGTGTATCTAACTAACATTTGTGTATAGTACTGGCCTTAAACAACCTTTGAGACGTTCAACCACCGTCTTGGAAATGCATGAATATAGCGTACATTGTATAAATGCAATTTTAAAGCTAAGCTATCCATTGAGCATCATGACTAACTAGCTAAACGTCTGCGCATATTGGAGGCAGTATGCGCAGTATCTGCAGGAAGAGGCAGAGTAGTCATAGGATGTAGAGGCAGTGGACCAGAAGTTCTGCGCAACGATCATGATACTCAGCCAGTGTTACCTGTGTAGCAGATTATAAACGGTAGACACTAACATAGTCACGATATAGTACATAGTATAAGTGACATTCTCCTAAAATATGGAGCGCAGGTACGTGCCAGAAACGCGAGGACTTAACAGTGAATGTAAGAGACGTGATAAGATTGTAACTATGAACTAAGGTTAACTGTGTAGGTATCATATATGCATTTGAGGCAAAGGAAAGAGAACAAATGTATAAAATCCACTGAGAAAGGTGTTAATCGGTTCAATTTTCTCAGGAAATCTCAACAGATACGTTGTAGGAATGTTTAATAAAAGTGTCTGCCACATATAATGGTTGGGTATTCATTCAGGACGAGCTCTCTCGTAAAATATGAAGTAAAGTTAATAGGAAAGGGAAGAAGTTAGTAGGCATCAGTTTGTAACTCAGTCTATAATATTGTTAGCATTTTCCTTACAGTTAGACGTAGAAACTATGAATATTAGTTGCTAGTTCTTCCTTCAGTACAAAACAGCTTTGGCCGTTTCTTCGTTTTATTATGAAATATAGACACCCGGGTACCAGGTACCTATTTACAAACTCCAGGATAGTGAATATGGACCGGGTACCTATTCACTGCTACCTAAACCTCAGGTCAAACCTTTAAAGGAAACGCCTCCAACTATTTCTCTCCCGTCCGGGGATCGAACCCGGGATCCAGGAGTATAGGTCGAGAACGTAGACTATTGTACTACATGACCACACTTGATATATATATATATATATATATATATATATATATATATATATATATATATATATATATATATATATATATATATATATATATATATATATATATACACACACTGCTGGGTGTTTACTTTACAGCCACTGCTCCTGTACACCCTCACCCACTACCCCTGTATACCCTCAGCCACTGCCCCTGTACACCCTCAGCCACTGCTCCTGTACACCCTCACCCACTACCCCTGTATACCCTCAGCCACTGCCCCTGTACACCCTCAGCCACTGCTCCTGTACACCCTCACCCACTGCTCCTGTACACCCTCACCCACTACCCCTGTATACCCTCACCCACTGCCCCTGTACACCCTCACCCACTGCCCCTGTACACCCTCACCCACTGCCCCTGTACACCCTCACCCACTGCCCCTGTACACCCTCACCCACTGCCCCTGTACACCCTCACCAACTGCCCCTGTACACCCTCACCCACTGCCCCTGTACACCCTCACCCACTGCCCCTGTACACCCTCAGCCACTGCCCCTGTACACCCTCACCCACTGCCCCTGTACACCCTCACCCACTGCCCCTGTACACCCTCAGCCACTACCCCTGTACACCCTCAGCCACTGCTCCTGTACACCCTCATCCACTGCCCCTGTACACCCTCAGCCACTACCCCTGTACACCCTCAGCCACTGCTCCTGTACACCCTCAGCCACTGCCCCTGTACACCCTCAGCCACTGCTCCTGTACACCCTCAGCCACTGCCCCTGTACACCCTCAGCCACTACCCCTGTACACCCTCAGCCACTGCTCCTGTACACCCTCACCCACTGCCCCTGTACACCCTCACCCACTGCCCCTGTACACCCTCACCCACTGCCCCTGTACACCCTCATCCACTGCCCCTGTACACCCTCACCCACTGCCCCTGTACACCCTCATCCACTGCCCCTGTACACCCTCACCCACTGCCCCTGTACACCCTCAGCCACTGCCCCTGTACACCCTCACCCACTGCCCCTGTACACCCTCAGCCACTGCTCCTGTACACCCTCAGCCACTGCCCCTGTACACCCTCAGCCACTGCCCCTGTACACCCTCAGCCACTGCTCCTGTACACCCTCATCCACTGCCCCTGTACACCCTCAGCCACTGCTCCTGTACACCCTCAGCCACTGCCCCTGTACACCCTCACCCACTGCCCCTGTACACCCTCAGCCACTGCCCCTGTACACCCTCAGCCACTGCCCCTGTACACCCTCACCCACTGCCCCTGTACACCCTCACCCACTGCCCCTGTACACCCTCACCCACTGCCCCTGTACACCCTCAGCCACTGCTCCTGTACACCCTCAGCCACTGCCCCTGTACACCCTCACCCACTGCCCCTGTACACCCTCACCCACTGCCCCTGTACACCCTCACCCACTGCCCCTGTACACCCTCAGCCACTGCTCCTGTACACCCTCATCCACTGCCCCTGTACACCCTCAGCCACTGCTCCTGTACACCCTCAGCCACTGCTCCTGTACACCCTCATCCACTGCCCCTGTACACCCTCAGCCACTGCTCCTGTACACCCTCAGCCACTGCCCCTGTACACCCTCACCCACTGCCCCTGTACACCCTCAGCCACTGCCCCTGTACATCCTCAGCCACTGCCCCTGTACACCCTCACCCACTGCCCCTGTACACCCTCACCCACTGCCCCTGTACACCCTCACCCACTGTCCCTGTACACCCTCACCCACTGCCCCTGTACACCCTCACCCACTGCCCCTGTACACCCTCACCCACTGCCCTACAGGTTAATGGTCAAAGAATAAAAACCAATATATCAAACATAATAAATACAACTAATGAGCAACTTGATGAACTTTAAGTAAATAAAATACAAAGTGCATAAAATGACATATTTAACAAATATCCCTTTAAATGCTAAAATCCTCTAATTTTAACAAATAACCCTTTTCATGCATAAACATCCTTTTGAGAAAGTAACCCCTGAAACGAGCAAATGCCTTTATATAACGAAATCCTTTGAAATGCTTAAACACCCAATTTTAACAAATATCACTTGTAATGCATAAATGACCATTTGAGAAATTAACCCTTGAACCGAAGAAATGAATATGAGACAATGATTGACGAAACACTAAGTGACCAGCAGGAATATTTATATAAGGTAGGTCATGTCAGTTTGGATAAGTTATGTTTGGTAAGTTACAATAGGTGGAGGAGGTTAGGTAGGTGATGGTAGAGAAGTTATGTTACGTTATGTAAGTTAAGTTAGTAAGTTATGTACGATGGTTACATCAGGATGGGTAAGTTAGGTCAGATAGGGAAGAAGAGGTAAGTTGGACTAGGTAAGTTATGTTAGGATAGTAAGGTTAGGTTATGTAAGTTAAGTTAGTAAGTTGGGCTATGTAGGTTACCTTTGACTATTTTTAGTTGATTAACGAATAATTTTAGTTAAGAAACAATGAATGCGCCTATTTTCAGTTGAGAGAAGTGTTATTTTAGTTACGAAAAGACAAGAAAAGATGATGAACATGACTATTTTCAGTTGATTGACAAATAATTTTAGTTACGAACAGTGTTGAACGAAGCTAGTCCTGACTATTTTTAGTTGATTAACGAAAATTTTTACTTAAGAAACGATGAACGTGACTATTTTTTTAGTTGATTAGTTAGTTTAGTTTATTTATTATGCACCCAATACCCATCTTGTGGGCGGTAGTGGAAAGGGTTCCAGAGGCACATAATGGGCTCAGGGACTGAACCCCACAATTCATTTGGCTAAGTAAGTTACAATCTTGATGAGCTAGTTACAAAATTCAGTATAAGTCGTCACATCATAAATGGGTTCGAGATCGACCACAAGTACAGTTTCTAAATTAAGCAACCGACATATGTGGAACTTATCAGCTCTATCATGCATTCGGAGGCCAACATGAGATGGAGACCACATGAACTGGACTCTGTTACCATCATTAACAATTTTGTTGCATTTGTGTCTAGCTTGGGACACGAGCATGTTACAGTTATGTCTTAAAGAGTTGGGAGCATTTAAGGATGATATAAAGTCCCTTACAATTAATGTATTAAGTTTGGAGACTTGTACACATTTCAGTACAAGGAGCAAGGCAAATAGTTCGGTCTGAAGGGTAGAGGCCCAGTTGTTTATATGGACTCCCAACTCAAAATATAAGCCATCGCCCATTGTCGGGACAACTGCACATCCAGCTGTACCCGTGGTGCGGTGTAGGGAATCATCAGTGTATATGATTTGAGAGAGAGAATGCTCTCTCTCAGGCATCAAAACAAGCAGAGGTGCAGCATAATCCACTAAAGATCTGATGTATGCAAGGTACATCATTTTGACAATTCTGACATTGGCACCATAGCTTGAGTGATAACCTGCAACAGCCTTGAGAGCTCGGAGCCTCTCTTTATACTGACGGCAGAGTCTGAATACAACAGGACCATACAGTGGCACCTCAAGGCCAAGGTATTTGAATCTGTTTACATAGTCAAGCTGGGAGCCATCAGACAGTTGCATCTTGCGAACAGCTCCTCCCTGCCTGGGTGGGCGCCTATTTAGTATCTTTGTTTTCTCTGCTGAGATAATTAAATCTAGGTCCTGACATGAGTCTAAAACAGAGTTAAGAGTGTTCTGCGTGTTAGCATACCCAGTGGTGTGTATCATTATATCATCAGCATAGCTAATGATGTGGACGTTGGGTTTGCTCGGTACAGAGTTTAACAGCGTGTTTATTAAGATATTAAATAAGGTAGGACTGAGGACACCTTCCTGTGGGGCACCTAGTTCAAAGTCTCTTGTTACATTTCTAAGCCTCTGGAAAAACACAAATGACTTCCTGTTGGATAAGTAACCCCTGATCCAACAAAGAAGCCGACCACCAATATTCATTCTTGCAAGCTCACTTAAGATAACATGTCGATTTGCAATATTAAATGCAGACTTGAGATCTAGGAAGGTGGTATATGACTTTTCAGTGTGTAGAGTAAGAAAGGTGATGATGCAATGATGCACACTCCTTCCATGCATGAAACCATATATCTGGGGGGATAGCATGGTTCTTATTCTGTGGAGGAGACGGTTTAGGACCATTCTCTCGAATGTTTTGCAAATGCAGCTGGTAAGGGAAATTGGGTGGAAAGCATTCTCTTAATTTGGCTTGGGAATTGGAGTGATTATACTGTTGGTCCAAGAGTTAGGAAGTTCCCCAGTAACATACCTTATATTATGCAGCTCAAGCAGAGGATTCCCTGGTACTAAACGGAGCAGACGCAATATGTCATAAGTGATACCATCTTCTCCGGGAGATGTGGCTTTACCTTTGTTTAGGGCCGCGAGTAATTCAAACTCAGTAAATGGCACGTTAAATTCATTTTCTTTGTGAAGCATGAAGTCAAGTTGATTAGCGAATAAGTTTAGAAAAAATGATGAACATGACTAATTTTTAGTTGGTTGACGAATATTTTAGTTAAGAAATGATGAACGTGGTTATTTTTACATGAATGACAAGTAAGTTTAGTTAAAACAACAAGAAAAGTTTGTCTTGGTAAATTTGTACTGAATGGAAGAATACAATTCTACATTTGATTTTAAAGAACATGGAAGAAAATACGTTGAACACAGTGAACATATGGGGGAACATGACAAAGAACACATAGAACATGTAAGAGAATGAGTCATACTGGCTTCCATATAGACAGTCACCATAGGGGATGCACTTATGTTAACTACTAATAGGTTAAACTATGGCAGGTTGAGAGAGTGAACGAGAGGTCAGTCGAGGAATCGAACCAAGAGGCGCTCACGACCCTAGACGATCAACCACGCGTCACCGAGGAGTTCAGACAGAGACTGGAGCAGAGGATCCAGCAGGAGCAGCGGCAGAAGAGCAGCGGCGGAGGGCCCGGGCGCTCATCACAACACTTCCAGCAGTTCGAGGAGGCGTCCAGGAAGATGGCGCGCGGGAACCAGCTGCCCAGGTCCCGACGGGACGAGAGTGACAGTAAGTCTTCACTACTCTCATTCTTCTTTCTTCTTTTCACAGAAGTACTTAGTATGGTAATACAAAATGTATACGTGACTGTATACATATACTTAAATGTATATGTGACTGTATACATATACTTAAATGTATGCGTGACTGTAGACGTAAATGTATACTCACCAGAAACTAAGTATTGAAATTATGGTATTTCGATCCTATCCTCAAGCGGAGCATACAGACAGTCCATGAGCCTAGCCACAGTATGAGCCTAGCCACAATATGAGCCTAGCCACAGTATGAGCCTAGCCACAGTATGACCCTAGCCACAATATGAGCCTAGCCACAGTATGAGCCTAGCCACAGTATGACCCTAGCCACAATATGAGCCTAGCCACAGTATGAGCCTAGCCACAATATGAGCCTAGCCACAGTATGAGCCTAGCCACAGTATGAGCCTAGCAACAGTATGAGCCTAGCAACATCATGAGCCTCGCCACACCATGAGCCTAGCCACACCATGAACCTAACCGCACCACGATCCTAGCCACACTATGAGCCTAGCAACACCATATGGCCCTAGCTACACTATGAGCCTAGCCACACCATAAGCCTAGCCACAACATAAGCCTAGCCACGCCATGAGCCTAGCCACACCATGAACCTAACCGCACCACGATCCTAGCCACACTATGAGCCTAGCAACACCATATGGCCCTACCTACCTACCTTGAGGCTACCGTGAGGTGCTTCCGGGGCTTAGTGTCCCCGCGGCCCGGTCGTCGACCAGGCCTCCTGGTTGCTGGACTGATCAACCAGGCTGTTAGACGCGGCTGCTCGCAGCCTGACGTATGAGTCACAGCCTGGTTGATCAGGTATCCTTTGGAGGTGCTTATCCAGTTCTCTCTTGAACACTGTGAGGGGTTTGCCAGTTATGCCCCTTATGTGTAGTGGAAGCGTGTTGAACAGTCTCGGGCCTCTGATGTTGATAGAGTTCTCTCTCAGAGTACCTGTTGCCCTAGCTACACTATGAGCCTAGCCACACCATGACCCTAGCCACACCATGACCATAGCCACACCATGACCCTAGCCACACCATGACCCTAGCCACACCATGACCCTAACCACACCATGACCCTAGCCACATCATGAGCCTGACCACACCATGAGCCTGACCACACCATGAGCCTAGCCACACCATAAGCATAGCCACACCATGAGCCTAGCCACACCATGAGTCTAGCCACACCATGAGTCTGGGCACACCATGCGTATAGCCACACCATGAGCCTAGCCACACCATGAGCATAGCCACACCATGAGCCTAGCCACACCATGAGCATAGCCACACCATAAGCCTAGCCACAACATAAGCCTAGCCACACCATGAGCCTAGCCACACCATGAACCTAACCGCACCACGATCCTAGCCACACTATGAGCCTAGCAACACCATATGGCCCTAGCTACACTATGAGCCTAGCCACACCATGACCCTAGCCACACCATGACCATAGCCACACCATGACCCTAGCCACACCATGACCCTAGCCACACCATGACCCTAACCACACCATGACCCTAGCCACATCATGAGCCTGACCACACCATGAGCCTGACCACACCATGAGCCTAGCCACACCATAAGCATAGCCACACCATGAGCCTAGCCACACCATGAGTCTAGCCACACCATGAGTCTGGGCACACCATGCGTATAGCCACACCATGAGCCTAGCCACACCATGAGCATAGCCACACCATGAGCCTAGCCACACCATGAGCATAGCCACACCATAAGCCTGGCCACACCATGAGCATAGCCACACCATGAGCATAGCCACATCATCAGCCTGGCCACACCATGAGCCTAGCCACACCATGAGCCTGGCCACACCATGCGTATAGCCACACCATCAGCCTAGCCACACCATGAGCCTAGCCACAGTATGAGCCTACCCACAGTATAAGCCTAACCACACCATTAGCCTAGTCACACCATGAGCCTAGCCACAGTATGAGCCTAGCCACACCATGAGCCTAGCCACACCATGAGCCTAGCCACACCATGAGCCTAGCCACACCATGAACCTAACCGCACCACGATCCTAGCCACACTATGAGCCTAGCAACACCATATGGCCCTAGCTACACTATGAGCCTAGCCACACCATGAGCCTAGCCACAACATAAGCCTAGCCACACCATGAGCCTAGCCACACCATGAACCTAACCGCACCACGATCCTAGCCACACTATGAGCCTAGCAACACCATATGGCCCTAGCTACACTATGAGCCTAGCCACACCATGACCCTAGCCACACGATGACCCTACCCACACCATGACCCTAGCCACACCATGACCCTAACCACACCATGATCCTAGCCACACCATGACCCTAGCCACACCATGACCCTAGCCACACCATGACCCTAGCCACATCATGACCCTAGCCACACTATGACCCTAGCCACACCATGACCCTAGCCACACCATGGCCCTAGCCACACCATGACCCTAGCCACACCATGACCCTAGCCACAACATGACCCTAGCCACACTATGACCCTAGCCACAACATGACCCTAGCCACACTATGATCCTAGCCACACCATGACCCTAGACACACTATGAGCCTAGCTACACTATGAGCCTAGCCACACCATGAGCCTAGCCACACCATGAGCCTAGCCACACTATGAGCCTAGCCCCAACATGAGCCTAGCCACACTATGAGCCTAGCCACACCATGAGCCTAGCCACACTATGAGCCTAGCTACACTATGAGCCTAGCCACACCATGAGCCTAGCCACACCATGAGCCTAGCTACACTATGAGCCTAGCCACACCATGAGCCTAGCCACACCATGACCCTAGCCACACCATGAGCCTAGCTACACTATGAGCCTAGCCACACCATGACCCTAGCTACACTATAAGCCTAGCCACACCATAAGCCTAGCCACACCATGAGCCTAGCCACACCATGAGCGTAGCAACATCATGACCCTAGCCACACCATGAGCCTAGCCACAACATGACCCTAGCCACACCATGAGCCTAGCCACACCATGACCCTACCCACACCATGAGCCTAGCCACAACATGACCCTAGCCACACCATGAGCCTAGCCACAACATGACCCTAGCCACACCATGAGCCTAGCCACAACATGACCCTAGCCACACCATGAACCTAGCCACACCATGAGCCTAGCCACAACATGACCCTACCCACACCATGAGCCTAGCCACAACATGACCCTAGCCACACCATGAGCCTAGCCCTGGAGGTTGAATGCCAGCAGAAAGGGCTGCATCAGGGCAGCTTTTACTTTAAACTTTCTTCATGGAGAGGCGGGAGGACCCGCCAGGATTTTAATGAAGTTTAACTCCTTATCCACTAGGTCGTCGACCTCTTCTAATGCCAGTGCAATAAAGGGGTCGTCGACCTCTTCTAATGCCAGTGCAATAAAGGGGTCGTCGACCTCCTCTAATGCCAGTGCAATAAAGGGGTCGTCGACCTCCTCTAATGCCAGTGCAATAAAGGGGTCGTCGACCTCCTCTAATGCCAGAGCAATAAAGGGGTCGTCGACCTCTTCTAATGCCAGTGCAATAAAGGGGTCGTCGACCTCTTCTAATGCCAGTGCAATAAAGGGGTCGTCGACCTCTTCTAATGCCAGTGCAATAAAGGGGTCGTCGACCTCTTCTAATGCCAGTGCAATAAAGGGGTCGTCGACCTCCTCTAATGCCAGAGCAATAAAGGGGTCGTCGACCTCCTCTAATGCCAGAGCAATAAAGGGGTCGTCGACCTCCTCTAATGCCAGTGCAATAAAGGGGTCGTCGACCTCCTCTAATGCCAGAGCAATAAAGGGGTCGTCGACCTCTTCTAATGCCAGTGCAATAAAGGGGCCGTCGACCTCCTCTAATGCCAGTGCAATAAAGGGGTCGTCGACCTCCTCTAATGCCAGTGCAATAAAGGGGTCGTCGACCTCCTCTAATGCCAGTGCAATAAAGGGGTCGTCGACCTCCTCTAATGCCAGTGCAATAAAGGGGTCGTCGACCTCCTCTAATGCCAGTGCAATAAAGGGGTCGTCGACCTCCTCTAATGCCAGAGCAATAAAGGGGTCGTCGACCTCCTCTAATGCCAGAGCAATAAAGGGGTCGTCGACCTCCTCTAATGCCAGTGCAATAAAGGGGTCGTCGACCTCCTCTAATGCCAGTGCAATAAAGAGGTCGTCGACCTCCTCTAATGCCAGTGCAATAAAGGGGTCGTCGACCTCCTCTAATGCCAGTGCAATAAAGGAGCAGGTCACGAGTTCTCACGCCAAATTTTATTTGATATATGCGACTATAAATCGGGTTCGATCCCAGTAGCAGGCCTTCATTAAAAATCACAAAACAGTTCGACATAGCAGAATATATATGTACGACAATAATATTGGGGATTTACATAAAGATTGTTTTCTTCAACAATAACAAATGTATTCAACAAAACACTAAGTCTGCTACAACAACAATCTTTACATTACGTTAATTTTGTTCAGTGGCACGTTAAAATTAGTTAATTAACAACCAAGTATAGCAATAAGTCGTCTCCTTGGCCGCGAGGCTGAATACTGAACTAACTGAACAAATCAGAGTGCTCTCTGAAAACACAAGTTGCAATAACCCTTGCAGCACTCTGCAATACAGTTACAATGCCAACAACAACAAGGCAGGTTAATGAGGCAAGCCTCAGGTAACCCATCATAGTTACCTTAACACTCGTCTCCAAGGACGAGTCCAACAACCAATACTATCAAAGTTACACTAATTGATCTCTTTGACTAATTACATTAATTGACTGTCAAGTGTCAGTCAGCAACAAAGCAGACTACGTTAATCACAACTCTGGTCTCCCTCAGACCAGTCAAACAAATCACAACGATAACTCACTACCCAGACTTACACAGCACTTGACTCATTAAGCATTCAGTGAGTAATTACATTGATTACTGTTAAACGGAGAGCTAATTAAGTGGAAATGAATTACGTTAGACAATGCTACCACCCTCTCGGCAGCTTCCAATCAAGTCTATGTCACATTCCACGTTGCTGACGTTAATTACCCTTAATTAACCTGACTAATCAGTTAACTGTTAATGGACATCTGACTGGAACGGTCTACTGACTAGAACAGTTTACCTCATTACTGTCGCCTACGACAGATCCCAACTATAATGAATTCACTTTGAGGATGTTAATTACCCATAATGAACTTGAGTAATTAATTAACTGTTAAACGAACTGCTAATTAAAGAGAAAGAATGACGTTAACTCAAATATTGATACTCCCAACAGTTTCCTTCGAACTCTGTGAATTCATCTTGTTGACGTTAATTACCCATAATTAGCTGGAGGGGGACTAATTACTGCCGCCACACGGACAGATAACTACAGCAAAACGTTTTACCTTACTCAATAACTGTCGTCCCCCACAACAGTGCTCAACAACTGGATGAATTTAACTGTGTGGACTCACTTCGACAATGCTTATTGCCCTATTTAACCTAAGTAATCAATTAACAGTTAAACAGACAGGTAATTGATTCAGACGAATGTATGTTCACTTAACCGAGCTTTCACCCTCTCGACAACTGGTGTTAATTACCTTAATTAACTTAATTGATTAACTACTGTCAAACGTACAGCTAATTAATCCAGAAGTATTACATTACTCAAATCACTATCGCCCAACGACATCATAAGAGGCTAGTGCAAAAGCTAGAGATGCAGGCAGGAGTGAAAGGGAAAGTACTCCATTGGATAAGGGAGCACCTGAGTAACAGAAAACAGCGAGTCACTGTGAGGGTTGAGGTCTCAGATTGGCGAGACGTCACCAGTCGAGTCCCGCAGGGTTCAGTCCTTGGGCCTTTCCTGTTTCTGATATATGTAAATGATCTCCCAGTGGGTATAGAATCTTTCCTCTCATTGTTTGCTGATGATGCAAAAATTATGAGGAGGATTAAGACGGAGGAAGATAGAATGAGGCTACAAGATGACCTAGAAAGACTGAATGAATGGTCCAACAAATGGCTACTGAAGTTCAACGCGAGTAAATGCAAGATAATGAAACTAGGCGGTGGAAACAGGAGGCCAGACACTGGATACCGAATTGGAGATGAAGTACTTCATAAAATGGACTGAGAGAAAGTTATAGGAGTTGATATCACACCAAACCTGTCTCCTGCAGACCACATAAAAATATTAACATCTGCGGCATATGCAAGGCTGGCTAACATCAGAACTGCCTTCAGGAGCCTGTGTAAAGAATTATTCAGAACCTTGTATACCACATATGTAAGACCAATCCTAGAGTATGTGACCCCAGCATACCCGTACTCGTACCCCGAGCCCGTACCTTGTCAAGCACAAGATGAAGCTGGAAAAAGTTCAGGGGTATGCCACTAGGCTAGTCCCAGAACTAAGAGGCATGAGTTATGAGGAAAGGCTGCGTGAAATGCACCTCATTACAGTAGAAGACAGAAGAGTAAGAGGAGACATGATCACTACCTACAAAATTCTCAGGGAAATTGACAGGGTAGATAAGGATAAGCTGTTTAAGGAGACATAGGTGGCAATTCAGTACCCAAATGAGCCACAGGGACGTTAATTTTTTTATCAGTGTCAGAGTAGTTAACAAATGGAATGCATTAGGCAGTGATGTGGTGGAGGCTGACTCCATACACAGTTTCAAGTGTAGATATGATAGAGCCCAGTAGGCTCAGGAACCTGTACACCAGTTGATTGACAGTTGAGAGGCTGGACCAAAGAGCCAGAGCTCAACCCATGCAAGCACAAATAGGTGAGTACAGTTTAACATACTCTTGTATTGACAGTTTAACACACTCTTACACTGACAGTTTAACACACTCTTACATTGACAGTTTAACACTCTCTTACACTGACAGTTTAACACACTCTTACACTGACAGTTTAACACACTCTTACACTGACAGTTTAACACACTCTTACACTGACAGTTTAACACACTCTTACACTGACAGTTTAACACTCTTACACTGACAGTTTAACACTCTCTTACACTGACAGTTCAACACACTCTTACACTGACAGTTTAACACACTCTTACACTGACAGTTTAACACACTCTTACACTGACAGTTTAACACACTCTTACACTGACAGTTTAACACACTCTTACACTGACAGTTTAACACTCTTACACTGACAGTTTAACACTCTCTTACACTGACAGTTCAACACACTCTTACACTGACAGTTCAACACACTCTTACACTGACAGTTCAACACACTCTTACACTGACAGTTTAACACACTCTTACACTGACAGTTTAACACACTCTTACACTGACAGTTTAACACACTCTTACACTGACAGTTTAACACACTCTTACACTGACAGTTTAACACACTCTTACACTGACAGTTTAACACACTCTTACACTGACAGTTTAACACACTCTTACACTGACAGTTTAACACACTCTTACACAGACAGTTTAACACACTCTTACACTGACAGTTCAGCATACACTTACGTCCATTAAGACATAACAGTGTGAGACTACTTGAGAATATGGCCATAATCCCGGGTGGTGTTAAGACAGTGTAAGGTGGTGGTAGTAACCCGAGTCTCTTATCTCAGGGGCTGCCTGAGTGTAGCCCCTGAGCCTCCGCGTCCCTGCCAGCACCACTACCACAGGCCAGGCCATAGTGGCTATTATATGATTACATGAGGAGGTGGTGGTGTGGCAGGACCCCAACATAGTACAACATGGGGAGGTGGTGGTGTGGCAGGAGCCCAACATAGTACAACATGAGGAGGTGGTGGTGTGGCAGGACCCCAACATAGTACAACATGGGGAGCTGGTGGTGTGGCAGGACCCCAACATAGTACAACATGGGGAGGTGGTGGTGTGGCAGGACCCCAACATAGTACAACATGGGGAGGTGGTGGTGTGGCAGGACCCCAACATAGTACAACATGGGGAGCTGGTGGTGTGGCAGGAGCCCAACATAGTACAACATGGGGAGCTGGTGGTGTGGCAGGAGCCCAACATAGTACAACATGGGGAGGTGATGGTGTGGCAGGAGCCCAACATAGTACAACATGGGGAGGTGGTGGTGTGGCAGGAGCCCAACATAGTACAACATGGGGAGGTGGTGGTGTGGCAGGACCCCAACATAGTACAACATGAGGAGGTGTTAGTGATGCAGGAGCCCAACACAGTACAACATGGGGAGCTGGGGGAGGTGGTGTGGCAGGAACCCAACATAGTACAACATGAGGAGGTGTTAGTGATGCAGGAGCCCAACATAGCACAACATAGAGAGCTGGGGGAGGTGTTGGTGTGGCAGGAGCCCAACATAGCACAACATAGAGAGCTGGGGGAGGTGTTGGTGTGGCAGGAGCCCAACATAGCACAACATAGAGAGCTGGGGGAGGTGTTGGTGTGGCAGGAACCCAACATAGGGAGCTGGGGGAGGTGTTGGTGTGGCAGGAGGCCAACATAGTACAACATGGGGAGCTGGGGGAGGTGGTGGTGTGGCAGGAGCCCAACATAGTACAACGTGAGGAGCTGGGAGTGGTGGGTGGTGTGGCAGGAACCCAACATAGCACAGCATAGGGAGCTGGGGGAGGTGGTGGTGTGGCAGGAGCCCAACATAGTACAAAATGGGGAGCTGGGGGGGAGGGGAGGGGGTGGTATGAGAGATAGGGAGGGAGATAAAGAGTCGAGGCTCCACTGATAACTGTGTTATCTGAACCCAACCCCCCCCACCCGACACTCTCTCTCTGTAGTCAACTGTACACCGCCACCAGCCCACATACACCATACACCATAGTATACACCGCCACCAGCACACATACACCATACAGTATAGTATACACCGGCACCAGCCCCCCCCCCCCCCCCAAGCCCTCCCTCCTCCACCAGTCTCCCCGTACCAGATCCTCCCAGCTCCCACTCACCCCAGACCCCACAGGTCCCCCCCAGAGGAGAAACAGAAGAGAGTCAGTTTCAGGGTGATGTACTCGAACATAGATGGGATCACAAGCAAGACAAGTGAACTAAGGGAAAGAGCACAAGAAGTGAACCCAGATGTAATCGGACTCACTGAAACAAAACTCTCTGCAATCATAATGAATGCCATGTTTCCCCAGGGGTACACAGTAATAAGGAAAGAGAGGGAAGGTAGGGGAGGAGGTGGAGTGGCCCTACTCATGAGAAAGGAATGGAGTTTTAAGGAGATGGCTATCCCGGGCTGTGAGGGGTTCAGAGACTACATAGTAGGCACCATGACAATGGGAGGACCAAGAATAGTAGTAGAAGTAATATACAACCCTCCACCAAATGACAGAAGACATAGTCAAGAGTACGAAAACAAGAACATGGCAGTTAACACTATAATTGAGAGGGCAGCCTCTGCTGCCTGTAGAAATAGATCCCACCTGCTCATCATGGGGGACTTCAATCACGGAAGGATTGATTGGGAGAACAAGGAACCGCATGGAGGCGAGGATACGTGGAGAGCCAAACTACTGGAGGTGGTGACTAGAAACTTCTTAACCCAGCATGTCAGAGAACCCACAAGGATGAGAGGAAATGACGAACCAGCGAGACTCGACCTGGTCTTCACTCTGAACGACTCCGACACAAGAGAAATCGGTTTTGAGGCTCCAGTAGGAATGAGCGACCACAGTGCACTGGTGTTTGAGTACTTGATTGAAGAAGGGTTATTGAACTCGAGGAGGGATACCGAAACCAAAAGGTTAGCATACCGAAAGGGAAACTATGAAGAGATAAGAAAATTCCTAACAGAAATAGCATGGGAAACAGAGCTCAGGGGGAAGACGGCCCAAGATATGATGGACTACATCACGCAGAAGTGCAAGGACGCAGCAAACAAGTTTGTCCCAGTCCAAAAGGAAAACAGTGAAATAAAGATGAGAAACCCATGGTTTAATCAGAGATGTAGGCTAGCTAAGCAGCAAAGTAAAAGGGCATGGAGAAACTATAGGAATAACAGGACACTTGAGAGCAGAGAAAGATACCAGAAGGCCAGGAATGAATATGTCAGGATGAGAAGAGAGGCAGAAAGACAATACGAAAATGACATCGCAAGCAAGGCAAAGACTCCTGATTTTCTCCTGATGTGGCTATGCAGCCTAAATTGCTGCATAGCCACATCAGGAGAAAAACAACAGTAAAGGAACAGGCTATGAAATTAAGGATAGGGGCAGAAGGATTCACTACAAACGACAAGGAAGTGTGAGGAACTGAATAAGAAATTCCAGGTCTTCACCTTAGAGCAAGGAGAAATTCCAGAGATAAGAGAGGGAATAGCTAATCAGGAACCACTGGAAGAGTTTGAGATTACCAATGGGGAAGTAAGGAAGTGTTTACTAGAGTTGGATGTAACAAAGGCTATAGGCCCAGATGGAATCTCCCCTTGGATACTAAAGGAAGGAGCAGAAGAACTGTGCCTACCACTCACCATAGTGTATAACAAATCACTGGCAACAGGGGAACTGCCAGAAATTTGGAAAGCAGCTAACGTAGTCCCGATATACAAGAAAGGGGGTAGACAGGAGGCACTGAATTACAGGCCAGTGTCCCTAACCTGCATACCATGCAAGCTGATGGAGAAGATTGTGCGAAGAAAGCTAGTGGTGCATCTGGAGCGAAAAAACTTTGTAACACAGCATCAACATGGGTTCAGGGATGACAGGTCCTGCCTCACAGGATTACTTGAATTCTACGACCAGACAACAAAAATAAGGCAAGAAAGAGAAGGGTGGGCAGACTGCATATTTTTGGATTGTCAGAAAGCCTTTGATACAGTGCCACACAAGAGGCTAGTGAAAAAACTGGAGATGCAGGCTGGAGTGAAAGGGAAGGTACTCCATTGGATAAAGGAGTACCTAAGCAACAGGAGACAACGAGTCAGTGTGAGGGGTGAGGTCTCAGATTGGCGAGACGTTACGAGTGGAGTCCCGCAGGGGTCAGTACTTGGACCTATACTGTTTCTGATATACGTAAATGATCTCCAAGAGGGTATAGAATCGTTTCTCTAAATGTTTGCCGATGATGCAAAAATTATGAGGAGAATTGAAATTGAGGATGATAATAGGAGGCTACAAGATGACTTAGGCAGACTGAGTGAATGGTCCAACAAATGGCTGCTAAAGTTGAACCCGAGTAAATGCAAAGTAATGAAACTAGGCAGTGGAAACAGGAGGCCAGACACAGGATACAGAATAGGAGATGAAGTACTTAATGAAACGGACAGAGAGAAAGATCTAGGAGTTGATATCACACCAAACCTGTCTCCTGAAGCCCACATAAAAAGAATAACGTCTGCGGCATGTGCGAGGCTGGCTAACATCAGAACAGCGTTCAGGAACCTGTGTAAGGAATCATTCAGAATCTTGTACACCACATATGTAAGACCAATCCTGGAGTATGCGGCCCCAGCATGGAGCCCGTACCTTGTCAAGCACAAAACGAAGCTGGAAAAAGTCCTAAGGTATGCCACTAGACTAGTCCCAGAACTAAGAGGCATGAGTTACGAGAAAAGGCTGCGGGAAATGCACCTTACGACACTGGAAGACAGAGGAATAAGGGGAGACATGATCACAACCTACAAAATCTTCAGGGGAATCGACCGAGTAAACAAGGATAAACTATTCAACACTGGCGGGACGCGAACAAGGGGACACAGATGGAAACTGAGTACCCACATGAGCCACAAGGACGTTAGAAGGAACTTTTTCAGTGTCAGAGTAGTTAACAGGTGGAATGCATTAGGCAGTGATGTGGTGGAGGCTGACTCCATACACAGTTTCAAGTGTAGATATGATAGAGCCCAGTAGGCTCAGGAACCTGTACACCAGTTGATTGACGGTTGAGAGGCGGGACCAAAGAGCCAGAGCTCAACTCCTGCAAGCACAAATAGGTGAGTACATACACCATACAGTATACACCACCACCACCAGCCCACATACACCATACAGTATACACCACCACCAGCCCACATACACCATACAGTATACACCACCACCACCAGCCCACATACACCATACAGTAAGGTCAACATGCCACAAGGGTCGTGCTGGGTACTGCTCTCCTCTGGTTGGCAGTACCCAGCAGTAGACTGTGTCAGCCAGCAAGCGTGTATGCTGGTCTGTGTCAGCCAGCAAGCGTGTATGCTGGTCTGTGTCAGCCAGCAAGCGTGTATGCTGGTCTGTGTCAGCCAGCAAGCGTGTATTAGTATTAAGTTCTAGATATTAATGTTTTCTTGCCCGAAACGCATTGCGTAATAGTGGCTTTAGGCATTGTATGTACTAGCTCTATCTATATATCAATCCATTAATGTAACATCACTTGTATGTATATACCTTACCTGAATAAACATCTGAATCTGAATCTGAATCTGTATGCTGGTCTGTGTCAGCCAGCAAGCGTGTATGCTGACCTGTGTCAGCCAGCAAGCGTGTATGCTGGTCTGTGTCAGCCAGCAAGCGTGTATGCTGGTCTGTGTCAGCCAGCAAGCGTGTATGCTGGTCTGTGTCAGCCAGCAAGCGTGTATGCTGGTCTGTGTCAGCCAGCAAGCGTGTATGCTGGTCTGTGTCAGCCAGCAAGCGTGTATGCTGGTCTGTGTCAGTCAGCAAGCGTGTATGCTGACCTGTGTCAGCCAGCAAGCGTGTATGCTGGTCTGTGTCAGCCAGCAAGCGTGTATGCTGGTCTGTGTCAGCCAGCAAGCGTGTATGCTGGTCTGTGTCAGCCAGCAAGCGTGTTTGCTGGTCTGTGTCAGCCAGCAAGCGTGTATGCTGGTCTGTGTCAGCCAGCAAGCGTGTATGCTGGTCTGTGTCAGCCAGCAAGCGTGTATGCTGGCCTGTGTCAGCCAGCAAGCGTGTATGCTGGCCTGTGTCAGCCAGCAAGCGTGTATGCTGGTCTGTCAGCCAGCAAGCGTGTATGCTGGTCTGTGTCAGCCAGCAAGCGTGTATGCTGGTCTGTGTCAGCCAGCAAGCGTGCTTGCTGGCCTGTGTCAGCCAGCAAGCGTGTATGCTGGTCTGTGTCAGCCAGCAAGCGTGTATGCTGGTCTGTGTCAGCCAGCAAGCGTGTATGCTGGTCTGTGTCAGCCAGCAAGCGTGTTTGCTGGCCTGTGTCAGCCAGCAAGCGTGTATGCTGGCCTGTGTCAGCCAGCAAGCGTGTTTGCTGGCCTGTGTCAGCCAGCAAGCGTGTTTGCTGGCCTGTGTCGGCCTGCAAGCGTGTATGCTGGCCTGTGTCAGCCAGCAAGCGTGTATGCTGGCCTGTGTCAGCCTGCAAGCGTGTATGCTGGTCTGTGTCAGCCAGCAAGCGTGTTTGCTGGCCTGTGTCAGCCAGCAAGCGTGTTTGCTGGCCTGTGTCGGCCTACAAGCGTGTATGCTGGTCTGTGTCAGCCAGCAAGCGTGTATGCTGGTCTGTGTCAGCCAGCAAGCGTGTATGCTGGTCTGTGTCAGCCAGCAAGCGTGTTTGCTGGCCTGTGTCAGTCAGCAAGCGTGTTTGCTGGCCTGTGTCGGCCTGCAAGCGTGTATGCTGGTCTGTGTCAGCCAGCAAGCGTGTATGCTGGCCTGTGTCAGCCAGCAAGCGTGTTTGCTGGCCTGTGTCAGCCAGCAAGCGTGTTTGCTGGCCTGTGTCGGCCTACAAGCGTGTATGCTGGTCTGTGTCAGCCAGCAAGCGTGTATGCTGGTCTGTGTCAGCCAGCAAGCGTGTATGCTGGTCTGTGTCAGCCATCTGGCCAAGAGGCAGGAATTACTGAGAGGTCAGCAAGGAGACCTGTGTTGACCTCATAATCTTGTTACATCAAGTAGTGTAGTTCAAAAGATATTCTCGACTGGAGCAGATACATTACTACCTCAATAACAACTACCTGTAATAGAGTCGGTGTATCATAAAACAGTGCGACCATTGCTTCACACACAGTGTACCGGAATAGTGTTATTGAGTCAGTATTCCTCAGTGTCCACATACGTGAATGTCGACATGGAACAGGTTATCTCTCAGAGATAACACTTATCAGAGACTGAAGCTCTGCCATATTGTAGTTGTTAAACTTGCCGTCGTAGTACAGTTGTTGTCGACGGCCTTCCAAGGTGTTTGACAAGATAAATGACCTTTACAACTCCTGTTGGTCGTTGTGGGTGATATTCCGGGCCAGTTTGTGCTCTTGTTGACCTGACCGGCACTTCGTCATAGGTCTTATCAGTTCCCGGCCGGCAGTTGGGCAATCCTGGTATGTGTATCCGACTACCAGCCGGGTCTGTATCATCCCGGATGTCCTGTTCTAACGTCAGGGTTGATTCTGATATCATTCCACCCCGGGTGTCTGGTGCTGACGCTAGGGTTGATACGTACTAGTATTACATCATCCAGATGATCTAACATCCGGAGATCGAGCGACTACACTCCCCATCTCACTGTTATCTTCACCATTCCCAGGGTGCTGTTGCTCCCGCTGTACACCACACGAGCAGGAGCCTCCTCGCACGCGTCCTCACCCTGCCCACACACACACCTGCCAACATGCAACACCTGCTAACATACAACATCTACCAACATGCAACACCTGCTAACATGCAACACCTGCCAGCATGCGACACCTGTGGGAATTTCCCAGCAGGTGTTTTCGTTAAATTTAATTCTTGATAATTAAGTGGACTGTATGTTTATTTCTAAACCTGCCAGGTGTTACAACTTACATAACTTTGGGGGTGGATTTATAATGTTAAATCAACCTTGTAATATTATAATAATGAATATGATATATGATATTGATAAAATTCTCATATAGAGTCTATTCTCTATGCCCGAAACGCTTTGTGATGCCCGAAACGCTTTGCGTAATAGTGGCTTTAGGCATTGTATGTACTAGCTCTACCTATAAGTCAACCAATCTTTGTAAAAATTTCTTGTATGTATGTACCTTACCTAAATAAACATTTATTTATTTATTTATCATTTATTTAGAGTCAGTAGACTAACTACAAACATAAATGAATGAATTAGAAGGGCTTAGCTGCCGAGTCGGTTTGCAAATGTCACATTAGGAGAACGTCCCGAGAGTCAGTCCAAATTATCGTCTCCTGGTTGGTGGTGTCTAGTCCACTGGTAACTGTAAGTTGAAGCAACTGGTTCCCGGTTGATTATCTCCACTTTGAGGAAAACATATACAATAACTACTGCAATGCTAATATTTCCCCCTCACTAAGCTCAAATGAGTTAAATAACTTTCTATTTAGAATTAAACCTTACTGTGTGAGGTTTGGTTTCCATGCGGCATAACGACCGGTTAACTCTAGCACAAGAAAATACGTTCATAAATCTCTACTGAGTTAAAAATAACCGACCGAACATAAATCCCTTAGTGTGTGGAGATAGCAACGTCTAGGAGTCGTAGCACTTCGGATGACTCAAATATCAGACGATACTAATTTGCTAGCTCCGGCAGGGAGTCTCGGTGCGCAAGTGACGCCTCCTCCTCCCCCGATTGTGGTGAATGTCCAGAAAATTAGACACGCTATTTAATTTATCTCTTTCACTAACGAGACAGTATTGGCGTCATTTTACGCCCTAATATATTATACCAAATTCCAGAGAACAAATTTCCATTGTTTATGATGCTGGATCGGAAGTTTTTCGTGGTTTAAAGCACATTTAATAAGTGCTGAGTACGTGACGTGATTATTATTCTACCCGTGAATCAACATGTCACGGATGGGGAAATTCACCTTGGGATAACAGTACTGTACACTTTAATTCTTGTCAAGTTTAATTAATTTCCAATCTAAATAACAAACGCAAATGAAAGCAAATTGCAGACTGGTTTTAATAAGAATTAAGTAAAGAAATCGTCACCGCGTGAGACGTGGTGGCTGACGCAATAGACCATCATGGATTCAAGGAAACTTTTGACATTCTCTCACTAGAATTTAATATGTGTTAGTAGATTTATTTTCCTAACACAACGCATTTATCTTACTGTGCTAGGGGTTAGTGCTTCGGGTGTCAGCAATTTCCGACAACGCCTGCCAACACGCAACGCCTGCCAACACCCGACACCTGCCAACATGCGACACATGCCAACACGTGACACCTGCCAACATGCGACATCTGCCAACATGCAACACCTGCCAACATACGACACCTGCCAACATGCGACACCTGCCAACAGGAGACACCTGCTAACATGTGATACCTGCCAACATACGACACCTGCCAACATGCGACACCTGCTAACATGTGATACCTGCCAACACACGACACCGGCCAACAGATCAGCTGCAGGTGCCATTGTTAGCTGGCCACACACGGATTTGTTCCCGGAAAAATGTACGATTCTGAGCACCCATCAGCTCAAATCATCGCGGTTTTGTGAGGAAGAATACAGCAGTACTCCAAGACCCAGACAATATTTTGTTTGGAAGGAAATAATTTCGATTTCGTCTACAATTTATGGAGAAACAACGTTGTTGATTACCTGCTGCCCAGCTGACTGGTATTCTGCGCAACCCAGTACGCAGACGACCCAAACTCTCGTACCACACTCTCGATGCCCATGACCGATTTTTTTTTTATGTGAGGACCGTATCACTGACCAGGTTACTTAGAGTCCTACCCTGAAGGGCGAGGCAATACCCTGCGGGCATTGCCACAAGGGGGCACCTAAGAAGGTGTACTGAGCCTGACAAGGAAAGGTAGACCAAACTGCTCATTTAGGTGTTAGGTATTCCTGATTCCACCTGGGGGGAATCATTTTACGACCTATGTTGGAGGGGAATGAATTTCTCCAGGCCTAAGAGTGTCTCAGGCATTAGGTAGAGCAGTGAATCGGTCCTCCCAACACGGAGAGTCATGGGGAAGTCAAAGAGAAAGAGGCAATGGAAGAGGCAATTGTAAACTGTAAAGAGGCAATTTACAGTCTCCGTGGTGTAGTGGTAAGACACTCGCCTGGCGTTCCGCGAGCGCTATGTCATGGGTTCGTATCCTGGCCGGGGAGGATTTACTGGGCGCAATTCCTTAACTGTAGCCTCTGTTTAACGCAACAGTAAAATGTGTACTTGGATGAAAAAACGATTCTTCGCGGCGGGGATCGTATTCCAGGGACCATAGGATTAAGGACTTGCCCGAAACGCTACGCGTACTAGTGGCTGTACAAGAATGTAACAACTCTTGTATATATCTCAAAAAAAAAAAAAAAAAAAAAAAAAAAAAAAAAAAAAAAAAAAAATGGAGGCAGTTTTCAGACGAGGAGGGACAGTGGACCGAGGTGCAGCAGGCACTGATGAAAACTGCTATCGAGGCTTCACTACGTACTTCTGCCAGCAAGACAGCAGACGTAATGGACTTAGAGAGGACATCAGTCACACACCAGCCAGTGTCAGACAATGCTTCTCTGTCCACAACACAGCCACAGGACATCAGCATGAGACAGGAGAGAACACCACCAGTCTCACACCAGCCAGTGTCAGACACTGTACCTCTCTCCACAGCCCAGCCACTGGACAGCAGTATGAGACAGGAGAGGACACCACCAGTCACACACCAGCCATCGCCAGACTGCACATCTTCCAAAATTCAAGATAATGCAGACAGGCCACTTTCCTACAGCATATGGAGTAGTAACGACAATGGAAAAGGAACAACCAGAGCTCAAACTTTAGATCACAGTCAACCTGAAAGGAGAAATAATTATGACACCACGAGACCAACAGACTGCAAATTACTTAGAAAAAGCAAAAGTCCTGCAAGGGAAACCAGTACGCTTGGAAAAGCTGGATTCTTCAGAAAGACGCACACGAGTCGTGCTTTTGGGATACCCAATCGACTTACCCCTGGATCCAGTACTAGAACACAAGCAAATCCTGAATGCGGAACGATGCCGCACAAAAGTAGACAAGGCAGCGACACGTCAGGTTCTGGGGACCGTCTTGGGACATGTGCCAGAAACATTCACAATCTTGGAAATTGGGGAACATACCGACAGAGACCATACGCCCCAGAACCCCTGCGCTGCTTCAGGTGTCAGAAATACGGCCACCATCAATCACGCTGCACCGGACAGGAGAGATGCGGAGTGTGCAGCTTGAGGCATCCAACCAAAGACTGTATAGACAAGCACAAGGCAAACCAGGCCACGACAGCCAAATGTCCAAATTGTGGCGGCAAACATCATGCCTGGAGCACAACCTGCTCTGCACGGAAAGAAAAAGTGCAGACAGCTCAGGCCAGGATAAACACACAGACCAGCACCACATACACCAACGTCTGGAACACTCGTGCACAGCCACAACAAATATCCACTCTTACAGAACAAAATTTCCAGAATCTATTAATTCCAAATCAGAAAATACGCAAAAGTGCTGCAGAAATACAACAAAAGCCAAAGAGCAAAAGCAATTACTTTCGGTGTCAACACAACAAATATACAATTTTATTGAGGTCCAACTGAAAAACATCGTGAAGATCATGGCAGAGACCATTATCAATTATCTACAGATGACGCAGAACGCCTCACAGCAACAGACTCAAGAAATCATTTGTGTGATAATGGACAAGATCGTGCAGCAGACCACAGTTCCACAAGAAATAGACAGTCCGAGACAAGACGGAGCACTAGAGGACAAACAACGCAACATGGACATACAGACTACCAACAACAGTCGGGTAGTCAAGACACCAGAACATCAACATTTACAAAAGCAACTGCAAGAATCAGTGACCACCCAAGATCAACAGAATCTTACAACACAAGAGACAGACAACAACAGCCAATGTAGTCTGATATGCAACAACACCAACAAAGAAGTTTTGAACAGCAGTGATGCACAGGTTCCAACAACACAAAAGGCGGGCATGAACAATCAATGCAGTCCAATATGCAGCAACATCAACAGCGAAATACTGGATGGGAGAGATGCACAGGTTCCGACAACACAAGAAACGGCTACGAGCAATCAATGCAGTCCCACATGCAGCAATACCAACAACAAAGCGATGGACCACAGTTATGCACAGATTCCAACAATGCCGGGGATGACCACGAGCAATCAGTGCAGTCCGATTTGCAGCGACACGACTTGCGAGGTGGAGAATATAAAGGTCGATTCTGAAGAGTTCTACTAGAACAGGCAACACCAACGGAAACCGTCGTCTGGCCATTACGAATACTGCAGTGGAACATACAAGGTCTTGGAAGTAAAAAACACACACTTCAGGAAGCTGCAATCAGCACGAAAGCAGATATAAACGCTTTGGAAGAAACTCTTTTCCCAGCCACGAAATCCTTCAGATTAGCTGGATATCAGCACTATGTTATACCGTATGATCAGGGGAGACAAAGAGGATTAATGACCCTAGTCAGGAACACCATACCCAGCAAGAAAATAGACCCAGTTTCATGTGGGGATGGAGTAGAGGTATTAGCAGTAACAGTGAATATGACTAATATTGAGCTCCTCATATACAATGTCTACAAGCCCCCAAGGCGTAAACTAGAAGCAGAGGCAGTGCTTGCCTTGGCCACGCAGGAAAATGTAATTATTGCTGGGGATTTTAATGCTCATCATCAAGAGTTAGGTGCGACTGGGCCAGACAATGCAGATGGGCGCCATTTAGCCGCAGCTCTGCGAGAAGTACCTGAAATTACACTTCTCAACACTGGGGAACCCACTCACATTTTAGGAGGTTCCCTTGATCTTACATTAATCTCAACGGCACTCAAGCATCAGGCGAAGTGGGAGGTAGATCCGGTGATCACCAGAGACCACAATGCTACTGTCGTAACACTAAACATAGAACGACCTACTACACCACCTGCACAACCTAGGTGGAATTTAAAAAAAGCCAACTGGATTATATAGCAAGAGGAACTTGAAAAATAGTATACACCAAACACGCCACTTGAGGATTTGAACATTCACGAGACCAATCTCCAGGAAGCCATTCCAGCTGCTTCAAACAAAGCTATTCCAATCATTATCACAGGAAACACAAAACGAAAGAACTATTGGTTCTATAGTAATGAAGTTAAAGAACAAAACCACAGAGTCAAAATCTTCAGAAAACATCTATAGAGAAACCCCACACCAGAAGGAAGAACTCTGCTAAGAGCGGTGATATCTGAAGCAAGACGAGTTTCTAGAGAAGTAAAGGAGGCAAGATGGTTTGGGTGGTGTCAAACTCTAAAGGAACATAGTCTTGGCAAGATATGTGGTCAGATTAAAACCATATCAGGTCGACCAGCCCGACCACAGGCATGTATTCAACCATTGCAGGAGGCTGAGAGACTTGCTCTCCAATTTGCAGAAAGAACAGCTTCATATTAGCTTCCTGCAATGGTCAGAAGGCAGCAAGAACAATTAAAACAAGAGAGGATGACAGTCATTCATGAGGGCATAGCTATAAATGACGAATGTGTCTGTCCCTTCACCAAACAAGAACTAATCAGAGCCAAAAAAGGTGGTAAGGACACTGCACCAGGTGCTGATAACATTACATACTCAATGGTCGCACATGCAGGTCCTGCTGGAGAACAAGGAATATTGGACGTCATCAATGCATCTTGGCAGCAAGGCAAACTACCGACCTCTTGGAAGAAAGCAGACATCATACCGATTTCTAAGCCTAAAGAACCTGGCAATTACAGACCCATTTCATTAACATCATGCATTAGTAAAACTGCAGAACGGGTGGTCTTAAATAGACTACTGTGGAAGACTGGAGACCTTCATAAACACATATTTAGCTTCACTAGAGGAGTAGGTACTGCCAACTGTATAGCAACATTACTAGGAACAGTTAACTCAGGTCCAGCTATAGTGATCTTCCTTGATCTAGAAAAAGCATTCGAACTTGCAAGCCCGCAAGCAACTTTACACACCTTAGTTAAACAAGGTGTAAAGGGAAATATGCTAGGATGGATTCAAGATTACCTAAGTCACAGGTATGCCAGAGTAAAGTTGCAAGGACATGTGTCGGACTACCACTTGCATGAGAATGGGACTCCACAAGGAGTCCTCAGTCCTGGTCTTTTTAACATCCTTATGGAAAACCTCGTTACCATGTCATTTGCAGAAAGGGTTAAATCGCTAAGCTATGCTGATGATATAGCATCAGTCATTACAAGTACTTCACATCTAAATAAAGCACAAGGTGCATTAGATAAAGTGACATCTGAATGCAGCGTTTTAGGGCTAAAAATATCTGAAGTCTAAGGCAATGAGACTAGGCGGCAACACTCCAGACAGGCACCTACGCATTCAAGATATTAACCTTCAGTGGGTTACACAATATCAATATCTCGGAGTGTGGATAGATTCTAAAATGACATTCAACAAGCAAATTCAATATCTGAAGGAGAAAGCAAAATCACGACTGAATATAATGAGAGCAATCACAGGGCCCCGTCTAGGAGCGGGACACAAAGTGTTAAGAATGTTTTACATACACGCCGTTCGTTCTCTAGTTGATTATGCAGCGCCTGCCTTACTCACTCTTTTTCCTGGCAGGTGGGAAAACGTTGAGGTTAATCAAATGATGCATTGCGAGTCATAACAGGAGCTCCCAGATGGACTAAAATACTGAACCAAAGACTAGAAACCATGCTAAAATCGCTTGAAATAAGGGTAATGGATTGCAGTATGCATGCTGACCAAGATATTGACCACTGATGGTGGACACACCTGGTGGTGGACACACCTGGTGGTGGACACACCTGGTGGTGGACACACCTGGTAGTAGACACACCTAGTGGTGGACACACCTGGTGGTGGACACACACCTGGTGATGGACACACCTGGTGGTGGACACACCTGGTGGTGGACACACCTGGTGGTGGACACACCTGGTGGTGGACACACACCTGGTGGTGGACACACCTGGTGGTGGACACACCTGGTGGTGGACACACCTGGTGGTGGACACACACCTGGTGATGGACACACCTGGTGGTGGACACACCTGGTGGTGGACACACCTGGTGGTGGACACATCTGGTGGTGGACACACCTGGTGGTGGACACACCTGGTGGTGGACACACCTGGTGGTGGACACACCTGGTGGTGGACACACCTGGTGGTGGAGACACTTGGTGGTGGACACACCTGGTGGGTGGACACAAGTAGTGGTGGACACACCTGGTGGTGGACACACCTGGTGGTGGACACACCTGATAATGGACACACCTGATAATGGACACACCTAGTGGTGGACACACCTGGTGGTGGACACACCTGGTGGTGGACACACCTGGTGGTGGACACACACCTGGTGATGGACACACCTGGTGGTGGACACACCTGGTGGTGGACACACCTGGTGGTGGACACCCCTGGTGGTGGACACACACCTGGTGATGGACACACCTGGTGGTGGACACACCTAGTGGTGGACACACCTGGTGGTGGACACACACCTGGTGATGGACACACCTGGTGGTGGACACACACCTGGTGATGGACACACCTGGTGGTGGACATACCTGGTGGTGGACACACCTGGTGGTGGACACACACCCTGGTGGTGGACACACCTGGTGGTGGACACACCTGGTAGTAGACACACCTAGTGGTGGACACACCTGGTGGTGGACACACACCCTGGTGGTGGACACACCTGGTGGTGGACACACCTGGTGGTGGACACACCTGGTGGTGGACACATCTGGTAGTAGACACACCTAGTGGTGGACACACCTGGTGGTGGACACACACCCTGGTGGTGGACACACCTGGTGGTGGACACACCTGGTGGTGGACACACCTGGTAGTAGACACACCTAGTGGTGGACACACACCTGGTGGTGGACACACACCCTGGTGGTGGACACACCTGGTGGTGGACACACCTGGTGGTGGACACACCTGGTGGTGGACACACCTGGTGGTGGACACACCTGGTAGTAGACACACCTAGTGGTGGACACACCTGGTGGTGGACACACACCGTGGTGGTGGACACACCTGGTGGTGGACACACCTGGTGGTGGACACACCTGGTAGTAGACACACCTAGTGGTGGACACACCTGGTGGTGGACACACACCCTGGTGGTGGACACACCTGGTGGTGGACACACCTGGTGGTGGACACACCTGGTGGTGGACACACCTGGTGGTGGACACACCTGGTGGTGGACACACCTGGTGGTGGAGACACTTGGTGGTGGACACACACCCTGGTGGTGGACACACCTGGTGGTGGACACACCTGGTGGTGGACACACACCCTGGTGGTGGACACACCTGGTGGTGGACACACCTGGTGGTGGACACACCTGGTGGTGGACACACCTGGTGGTGGACACACCTGGTGGTGGACACACCTGGTGGTGGACACACCTGGTGGTGGACACACCTGGTGGTGGACACACACCTGGTGGTGGACACACCTGGTGGTGGACACACACCCTGGTGGTGGACACACCTGGTGGGTGGACACAAGTAGTGGTGGACACACCTGGTGGTGGACACACCTGGTGGTGGACACACCTGGTGGTGGACACACCTGGTGGTGGACACACCTGGTGGTGGACACACCTGGTGGTGGACACACCTGGTGGTGGACACACACCCTGGTGGTGGACACACCTGGTAGTAGACACACCTAGTGGTGGACACACCTGGTGGTGGACACACACCGTGGTGGTGGACACACCTGGTGGTGGACACACCTGGTGGTGGACACACACCCTGGTGGTGGACACACCTGGTGGGTGGACACAAGTAGTGGTGGACACACCTGGTGGTGGACACACCTGGTGGTGGACACACACCCTGGTGGTGGACACACCTGGTGGTGGACACACCTGGTGGTGGACACACCTGGTGGTGGACACACCTGGTGGTGGACACACCTGGTAGTAGACACACCTAGTGGTGGACACACCTGGTGGTGGACACACACCGTGGTGGTGGACACACCTGGTGGTGGACACACCTGGTGGTGGACACACCTGGTAGTAGACACACCTAGTGGTGGACACACCTGGTGGTGGACACACACCCTGGTGGTGGACACACCTGGTGGTGGACACACCTGGTGGTGGACACACCTGGTGGTGGACACACCTGGTGGTGGACACACCTGGTGGTGGACACACCTGGTGGTGGAGACACTTGGTGGTGGACACACACCCTGGTGGTGGACACACCTGGTGGTGGACACACCTGGTGGTGGACACACACCCTGGTGGTGGACACACCTGGTGGTGGACACACCTGGTGGTGGACACACCTGGTGGTGGACACACCTGGTGGTGGACACACCTGGTGGTGGACACACCTGGTGGTGGACACACACCCTGGTGGTGGACACACCTGGTGGTGGACACACCTGGTGGTGGACACACACCCTGGTGGTGGACACACCTGGTGGGTGGACACAAGTAGTGGTGGACACACCTGGTGGTGGACACACCTGGTGGTGGACACACCTGGTGGTGGACACACCTGATGGTGGACACACCTGGTGGTGGACACACCTGGTGGTGGACACACCTGGTGGTGGACACACCTGGTAGTAGACACACCTAGTGGTGGACACACCTGGTGGTGGACACACACCCTGGTGGTGGACACACCTGGTGGGTGGACACAAGTAGTGGTGGACACACCTGGTGGTGGACACACCTGGTGGTGGACACACCTGGTGGTGGACACACCTGGTGGTGGACACACCTGGTGGTGGACACACCTGGTGGTGGACACACACCTGGTGGTGGACACACCTGGTGGTGGACACACCTGGTGGTGGACACACCTGGTGGTGGACACATCTGGTGGTGGACACACCTGGTGGTGGACATACCTGGTGGTGGACACACCTGGTGGTGGACACACCTGGTGGTGGACACACACCTGGTGATGGACACACCTGGTGGTGGACATTCCTGGTGGTGGACACACCTGGTGGTGGACACACCTGGTGGTGGACACACCTGGTGGTGGACACACCTGGTGATGGACACACCTGGTGGTGGACACACCTGGTGGTGGACACACCTGGTGGTGGACACAGCTGGTGATGTACACACCTGGTGGTGGACACACCTGGTGGTGGACACACCTGGTGGTGGACACACCTGGTGATGGACACACCTGGTGGGTGGACACACCTGGTGGTGGACACACCTGGTGGTGGACACACCTGGTGGTGGACACACCTGGTGGTGGACACACCTGGTGGTGGACACACCTGATATAGTTATCTTAAAAATCAGGTTATTGTTAACATGGGAAACTTAAGTAACATGAACTGCTAGACAGACACGACAGGGAACACGACAGGGAACACGACAGGGACCACGACAGGGAACATGACAGGGAACACGACAGGGACCACGACAGGGACCACGACAGGGAACACGACAGGGAACACGACAGGGACCACGACAGGGACCACGACAGGGAACATGACAGGGAACACGACAGGGAACACGACAGGGACCACGACAGGGAACATGACAGGGAACACGACAGGGAACACGACAGGGAACACGACAGGGAACATGACAGGGACCACGACAGGGAACACGACAGGGAACACGACAGGGAACATGACAGGGACCACGACAGGGAACACGACAGGGAACACGACAGGGACCACGACAGGGACCACGACAGGGAACACGACAGGGACCACGACAGGGACCACGACAGGGAACACGACAGGGAACACGACAGGGAACATGACAGGGAACACGACAGGGAACACGACAGGGACCACGACTGGGACCACGACTGGGACCACGACTGGGATTTGAATATTTTCATATCTAATTTAATATATATAAACATTATTGGTGTATCCTAGATGCCAGAATATAATTTAAGTACACGTCCATTTACAGGACCCAACAATCATCATGATAAGGTCACTGCTACTCAACACTCATCATCACGACGTCACTGTTACTCAACAATCATCATGGCGTCACTGCTACTCAACACTCATCATCACGACGTCACTGTTACTCAACAATCATCATGACGTCACTGCTACTCAACAATCATCATCATGACGTCACTGTTACTCAACAATCATCATGACGTCACTGCTACTCAACAATCATCATCATGACGTCACTGTTACTCAACAATCATCATGACGTCACTGCTACTCAACAATCATCATCACGACGTCACTGTTACTCAACAATCATCATGACGTCACTGCTACTCATCAATCATCATCACGACGTCACTGTTACTCAACAATCATCATGACGTCACTACTACTCAACAATCATCATCACGACGTCACTGTTACTCAACAATCATCATGACGTCACTGCTACTCAACAATCATCATCACGACGTCACTGTTACTCAACAATCATCATGACGTCACTGCTACTCAACAATCATCATCATAACGTCACTGTTACTCAACAATCATCATCACAACGTCACTGTTACTCAACAATCATCATCACGACGTCACAGTTACTCAACAATCATCATCACGACGTCACTGTTACTCAACAATCATCATGACGTCACGCTACTCAACAATCATCATCATGACGTCACGCTACTCAACAATCATCATCACAACGTAACTGTTACTCAACAATCATCATCACGACGTCACTGTTACTCAACAATCATCATCACGACGTCACTGTTACTCAACAATCATCATGACGTCACTGTTACTCAACAATCATCATCACGACGTCACTGTTACTCAACAATCATCATCACGACGTCACTGTTACTCAACAATCATCATGACGTCACTGTTACTCAACAATCATCATCATCATGACGTCACTGCTACTCAACAATCATCATCATGACGTCACTGTTACTCAACAATCATCATCACGACGTCACTGTTACTCAACAATCATCATCACGACGTTACTGTTACTCAACAATCATCATCACGACGTCACTGTTACTCAACAATCATTATGACGTCACTGCTACTCAACAATCATCATCACGACGTCACTGTTACTCAACAATCATCATGACGTCACTGCTACTCAACAATCATCATCACGACGTCACTGTTACTCAACAATCATCATGACGTCACTGCTACTCATCAATCATCATCACGACGTCACTGTTACTCAACAATCATCATGACGTCACTACTACTCAACAATCATCATCACGACGTCACTGTTACTCAACAATCATCATGACGTCACTGCTACTCAACAATCATCATCACGACGTCACTGTTACTCAACAATCATCATGACGTCACTGCTACTCAACAATCATCATCATAACGTCACTGTTACTCAACAATCATCATCACAACGTCACTGTTACTCAACAATCATCATCACGACGTCACAGTTACTCAACAATCATCATCACGACGTCACTGTTACTCAACAATCATCATGACGTCACGCTACTCAACAATCATCATCATGACGTCACGCTACTCAACAATCATCATCACAACGTAACTGTTACTCAACAATCATCATCACGACGTCACTGTTACTCAACAATCATCATCACGACGTCACTGTTACTCAACAATCATCATGACGTCACTGTTACTCAACAATCATCATCACGACGTCACTGTTACTCAACAATCATCATCACGACGTCACTGTTACTCAACAATCATCATGACGTCACTGTTACTCAACAATCATCATCATCATGACGTCACTGCTACTCAACAATCATCATCATGACGTCACTGTTACTCAACAATCATCATCACGACGTCACTGTTACTCAACAATCATCATCACGACGTCACTGTTACTCAACAATCATCATCACGACGTCACTGTTACTCAACAATCATCATCACGACGTCACTGTTACTCAACAATCATTATGACGTCACTGCTACTCAACAATCATCATCATGACGTCACTGTTACTCAACAATCATCATCACGACGTCACTGTTACTCAACAATCATCATCACGACGTCACTGTTACTCAACAATCATCATCACGACGTCACTGTTACTCAACAATCATCATGACGTCACGCTACTCAACAATCATCATCATGACGTCACTGCTACTCAACAATCATCATCATGACGTCACTGCTACTCAACAATCATCATCATGATATCACTGTTACTCAACAATCATCATCATGACGTCACTGTTACTCAACAATCATCATCATGACGTCACTGCTACTCAACAATCATCATGACGTCACTGTTACTCAACAATCATCATGACGTCACTGCTACTCAACAATCATCATGACGTCACTGCTACTCAACAATCATCATCATGACGTCACTGTTACTCAACAATCATCATGCCGTCACTGCTACTCAACAATCATCATCATGACGTCACTGTTACTCAACAATCATCATCATGACGTAACTGCTACTCAACAATCATCATGACGTTACTGCTACTCAACAATCATCATCATGACGTCACTGTTACTCAACAATCATCATGACGTCACTGCTACTCAACAATCGTCATCATGACGTCACTGTTACTCAACAATCATCATGACGTCACTGCTACTCAACAATCATCATCATGACGTCACTGTTACTCAACAATCATCATCATGACGTCACTGCTACTCAACAATCATCATGACGTCACTGCTACTCAACAATCATCATCATGACGTCACTGTTACTCAACAATCATCATGACGTCACTGCTACTCAACAATCATCATCATGACGTCACTGTTACTCAACAATCATCATGACGTCACTGCTACTCAACAATCATCATCATGACGTCACTGTTACTCAACAATCATCATGACGTCACTGCTACTCAACAATCATCATCATAACGTCACTGTTACTCAACAATCATCATGACGTCACTGCTACTCAACAATCATCATCATGACGTCACTGTTACTCAACAATCATCATCATGACGTCACTGCTACTCAACAATCATCATCATGACGTCACTGTTACTCAACAATCATCATGACGTCACTTCTACTCAACACTCATCTGTTTTCTGGTGAAAATTTGAAACAAATTAATTCCTTTATTCTAAATAACTTAACAAAAACTTTATTTTTTCAGAGCACAGCTACGACGGTGACAGTGATGACGGCGGTGGATGTGGTGAGTAGACAACCTCACGTCCCACCCTAGTGCTCCACGTCCCACCCTGGTGCTCCACGTCCCACCCTAGTGCTCTACGTCCCACCCTAGTGCTCTACGTCCCACCCTAGTGCTTCACGTCCCACCCTGGTGCTCCACGTCCCACCCTGGTGCTCCACGTCCCACCCTGGTGCTCCTCGTCCCACCCTGGTGCTCCACGTCCCACCCTGGTGCTCCACGTCCCACCCTGGTGCTCCACGTCCCACCCTAGTGCTCCACGTCCCACCCTAGTGCTCTACGTCCCACCCTAGTGCTTCACGTCCCACCCTGGTGCTCCACGTCCCACCCTGGTGCTCCACGTCCCACCGTGGTGCTCCTCGTCCCACCCTGGTGCTCCACGTCCCACCCTGGTGCTCCACGTCCCACCCTGGTGCTCCTCGTCCCACCCTGGTGCTCCACGTCCCACCCTGGTGCTCCACGTCCCACCCTGGTGCTCCACGTCCCACCCTGGTGCTCCTCGTCCCACCCTGGTGCTCCACGTCCCACCCTAGTGCTCCACGTCCCACCCTAGTGCTTCACGTCCCACCCTGGTGCTCCACGTCCCACCCTGGTGCTCCACGTCCCACCCTGGTGCTCCTCGTCCCACCCTGGTGCTCCACGTCCCACCCTGGTACTCCACGTCCCACCCTAGTGCTTCACGTCCCACCCTAGTGCTCCACGTCCCACCCTAGTGCTTCACGTCCCACCCTGGTGCTGCACGTCCCACCCTGGTGCTCCACGTCCCACCCTGGTGCTCTACGTCCCACCCTGGTGCTCCACGTCCCATCCTTGTGCTTCACGTCCCACCCTGGTGCTTCACGTCCCACCCTGGTGCTCCACGTCCCACCCTGGTGCTCCACGTCCCACCCTAGTGCTGCACGTCCCACCCTGGTGCTCTACGTCCCACCCTAGTGCTTCACGTCCCACCCTGGTGCTCCACGTCCCACCCTGGTGCTCCACGTCCCACCCTGGTGCTCCACGTCCCACCCTAGTGCTGCACGTCCCACCCTGGTGCTGCACGTCCCACCCTGGTGCTGCACGTCCCACCCTAGTGCTCCACGTCTCACCCTAGTGCTGCACGTCCCACCCTAGTGCTCCACGTCCCACCCTGGTGCTTCACGTCCCACCCAGGTGCTCCACGTCCCACCCAGGTGCTCCACGTCCCACCCTAGTGCTTCACGTCCCACCCTGGTGCTCCACGTCCCATCCTGGTGCTTCACGTCCCACCCTAGTGCTGCACGTCCCACCCTAGTGCTTCACGTCCCACCCAGGTGCTCCACGTCCCACCCAGGTGCTCCACGTCCCACCCTGGTGCTCCACGTCCCACCCAGGTGCTGCACGTCCCACCCAGGTGCTGCACGTCCCACCCTAGTGCTTCACGTCCCACCCAGGTGCTCCACGTCCCACCCAGGTGCTCCACGTCCCACCCTGGTGTTCCACGTCCCACCCAGGTGCTCCACGTCCCACCCAGGTGCTGCACGTCCCACCCAGGTGCTCCACGTCCCACCCTAGTGCTCCACGTCCCACCCAGGTGCTCCACGTCCCATCCTTGTGCTGCACGTCCCACCCTAGTGCTCCACGTCCCACCTAGGTGCTCCACGTCCCACCCTAGTGCTGCACGTCCCACCCTGGTGCTCCACGTCCCACCCTAGTGCTGCACGTCCCACCCAGGTGCTCCACGTCCCACCCTAGTGCTGTACGTCCCACTCTAGTGTTCCACGTCCCACCCAGGTGCTCCACGTCCCACCCTAGTGCTGTACGTCCCACCCTAGTGCTCCACGTCCCACCCTAGTGCTCCACGTCCCACTCTAGTGCTCCACGTCCCACTCTAGTGCTCCACGTCCCACCCAGGTGCTCCACGTCCCACCCTAGTGCTCCACGTCCCACCCTAGTGCTCCACGTCCCACCCAGGTGCTCCACGTCCCACCCTAGTGATCCACGTCCCACCCAGGTGCTTCACGTCCCACCCTAGTGCTCCACGTCCCACCCTAGTGCTCCACGTCCCACCCAGGTGCTCCACGTCCCACCCTATTGATCCACGTCCCACCCAGGTGCTTCATGTCCCACCCTGGTGCTCCACATCCCACCCTGGTGCTCCACGTCCCACCCTGGTACTCCACGTCCCACCCTAGTGCTGCACGTCCCATCCTAGTGTTCCACGTCCCACCCTGGTGCTCCACGTCTCACCCTAGTGCTCAACGTCCCACCCTAGTGCTCTACGTCCCACCCTGGTGCTCTACGTCCCACCCTGGTGCTCTACGTCCCACCCTGGTGCTCTACGTCCCACCCTAGTGCTCTACGTCCCACCCTAGTACTCCACGTCCCACCCTAGTGCTGCACGTCCCACCCTAGTGCTCCACGTCTCACCCTAGTGCTCCACGTCCCACCCTAGTGCTTCACGTCCCACCCTGGTGCTCTACGTCCCACCCTAGTGCTTCACGTCCCACCCTGGTGCTCCACGTCCCACCCTAGTGCTGCACGTCCCACCCTAGTGCTGCACGTCCCACCCTAGTGCTTCACGTCCCACCCTAGTGCTCCACGTCCCACCCTAGTGCTCCACGTCTCACCCTAGTGCTGCACGTCCCACCCTAGTGCTCCACTTCTCACCCTAGTGCTCCACGTCCCACCCTAGTGCTCCACGTCTCACCCTAGTGCTCCACGTCCCACCCTAGTGCTTCACGTCCCACCCTGGTGCTCCACGTCCCACCCTAGTGCTTCACGTCCCACCCTGGTGCTCCACGTCCCACCCTAGTGCTGCACGTCCCACCCTAGTGCTGCACGTCCCACCCTAGTGCTCCACTTCTCACCCTAGTGCTCCACGTCCCACCCTAGTGCTCCACGTCTCACCCTAGTGCTCTACGTCCCACCCTAGTGCTCTACGTCCCACCCTAGTGCTCTACGTCCCACCCTGGTGCTCCACGTCCCACCCTAGTGCTTCACGTCCCACCCTGGTGCTCCACGTCCCACCCTAGTGCTGCACGTCCCGCCCTAGTGCTGCACGTCCCACCCTAGTGCTCCACGTCCCACCCTAGTGCTCTACGTCCCACCCTGGTGCTCCACGTCCCACCCTAGTGCTCCACGTCCCACCCTAGTGCTGCACGTCCCACCCTAGTGCTCCACTTCTCACCCTAGTGCTCCACGTCCCACCCTAGTGCTCCACGTCTCACCCTAGTGCTCTACGTCCCACCCTAGTGCTCTACGTCCCACCCTAGTGCTCTACGTCCCACCCTAGTGCTCCACTTCTCACCCTAGTGCTTCACGTCCCACCCTGGTGCTCCCCGTCCCACCCTAGTGCTTCACGTCCCACCCTGGTGCTCCACGTCCCACCCTAGTGCTGCACGTCCCACCCTAGTGCTGCACGTCCCACCCTAGTGCTCCACTTCTCACCCTAGTGCTCCACGTCCCACCCTAGTGCTCCACGTCTCACCCTAGTGCTCTACGTCCCACCCTAGTGCTCTACGTCCCACCCTAGTGCTCTACGTCCCACCCTGGTGCTCCACGTCCCACCCTAGTGCTTCACGTCCCACCCTGGTGCTCCACGTCCCACCCTAGTGCTGCACGTCCCACCCTAGTGCTGCACGTCCCACCCTAGTGCTCCACGTCCCACCCTAGTGCTCTACGTCCCACCCTGGTGCTCCACGTCCCACCCTAGTGCTGCACGTCCCACCCTAGTGCTGCACGTCCCACCCTAGTGCTCCACTTCTCACCCTAGTGCTCCACGTCCCACCCTAGTGCTCCACGTCTCACCCTAGTGCTCTACGTCCCACCCTAGTGCTCTACGTCCCACCCTAGTGCTCTACGTCCCACCCTAGTGCTCCACTTCTCACCCTAGTGCTCCACGTCCCACCCTTGTGCTCCACGTCTCACCCTAGTGCTCTACGTCCCACCCTAGTGCTTCACGTCCCACCCTGGTGCTCCACATCCCACCCTGGTGCTCTACGTCCCACCCTGGTGCTTCCTTTTAGGCTAATCATACTGTTCAGTCGACAGTGTTTCAATGTTATAATATCAGGTCATGGTGAAGGTTGACCTTGGTTCTCACTTATGGTTCTGTAGCTACCAGTTCATAATGAAGGTTGACCCTCTTGCTTTTCACTTAACGAGCAAGATGCAAGTGACTGGGGCTGATTGCTCTCTCCCTGAGCCACCTTCCTTTACCAGTTCTCTCTCATCTTCCTGTTCCGTCACAAAAGGGAGAGTAAAAAAAGTTGTAAATGAAACACATCTAAGCAAGACCTTGGGGCAAGACTGTGGAGTCTCCACCTCCTGGGAAGGTGTTCTGAACTTCCACTTGCAACGCTCCTTACAAGCATGCATTGCTCAACACACCTAGTCACTCACCTGGAGAAAGCCAAGCTTGTCTATAAATAAGAAATAGAAACTTTTAAGCCAATGTTTTTGTTCTCAAATCATTTTGTTCTCAAATCATTTTGTTCTCAAATCATTTTGTTCTGAAATCATAATCTCAAATCATTTTGTTCTGAAATCATAATCTCAAATCATTTTGTTCTCAAATCCAATCATGAAACTTATGTTGGGGAACTAGAACATTTTCTAGATTATAAGTACCTGTTAAGTAAGACATGCTCCCTAAATTTCAGATATTTTATCCATAATAAATATTTCGATAATGATAGATCATAGGTTATTTTTATGCCATCATCGTGACAAATATTGACTTCTAATATTGACTAATATTGTAACATTGTGGATACCAGACGCATCCCCTGCGTCTGGTGCCCACAGGAGGCTGCCAGCCGCAGCAACACCATGTTAGAGATGTAATCCCTTGCTTCTGGTGCCCACAGGAGGCTGCCAGCCGCAGCAACACCATGTTAGAGATGTAATCCCTTGCTTCTGGTGCCTACAGGAGGCTGCCTGGCGACGCTGATCCAGTGGCCGGTCATCATCGCTGCTGGAATCATCATCCCGGTCTTCGGCTTCGCCTTCATCATCATGGGAGCCTTAAATATTAATCGTTGTAAAATTGAGCCAATGATCCCAATTTGGCTCATTGTTCAAGGTGAGACACTAGTGTTATTGTTCATGATGAGCTGCTCCTGTTGTTGTTGTTCAGGGTGAGCTGCTCCTGTTGTTGTTGTTCAGGATGAGCTGCTCCTGTTGTTGTTGTTCAGGGTGAGTTGCTCCTGTTGTTGTTGTTGAGGGTGAGCTGCTCCTGTTGTTGTTGTTGAGGGTGAGTTGCTCCTGTTGTTGTTGTTCAGGGTGAGCTGCTCCTGTTGTTGTTGTTGAGGGTGAGCTGCTCCTGTTGTTGTTGTTCAGGGTGAGCTGCTCCTGTTGTTGTTGTTCAGGGTGAGCTGCTCCTGTTGTTGTTGTTCAGGGTGAGCTGCTCCTGTTGTTGTTGTTCAGGGTGAGCTGCTCCTGTTGTTGTTGTTCAGGGTGAGTTGCTCCTGTTGTTGTTGTTCAGGAAGTGCTGCTCCTGTTGTTGTTGTTCAGGGTGAGCTGCTCCTGTTGTTGTTGTTGAGGGTGAGTTGCTCCTGTCGTTGTTGTTCAGGATGAGCTGCTCCTGTTGTTGTTGTTCAGGGAGTGCTGCTCCTGTTGTTGTTGTTCAGGGAGTGCTGCTCCTGTTGTTGTTGTTCAGGGTGAGTTGCTCCTGTTGTTGTTGTTCAGGGAGTGCTGCTCCTGTTGTTGTTGTTCAGGGAGTGCTGCTCCTGTTGTTGTTGTTCAGGGAGTGCTGCTCCTGTTGTTGTTGTTCAGGGTGAGCTGCTCCTGTTGTTGTTGTTCAGGGAGTGCTGCTCCTGTTGTTGTTGTTCAGGGAGTGCTGCTCCTGTTGTTGTTGTTCAGGGTGAGCTGCTCCTGTTGTTGTTCATAATGAGATCCTGCTGTTGTATCCAGTAACGCTGGTTCAAACTGTGTACTATTCCACCCACTAGTACTGGTACTAACTGTGCACTATTCCACCCTTTACTACTGGTCCTAACTGTGTACTATTCCACCTATTACACTGGCACTAACTGTGTAATATTTTACCCTCTATTATCACTGTTACTAATTGTACTATTCCATACTCTAACTTTGGTACTAACTGTGTGTGTGTACTATTCCACCCATTAACACCAGTACTGTGTAATATTCCACCAACTATCACTCGTTCTAACTGTACTATTCCATCCACTAACCCCTGGTACTAACTGTGTACTATTACACCCACTAACACTAATGCTAACTGTGAATTATTCCACCCAATAACCCTAATTCTAACTGTGTACTATTCCACACACTAACACTGGTACTAACTCGGTACTATTTCACCCACTAATACTGGTACTAACTGTGTACTATTCCACCCATTAGCACTGGTACTAACTGTGTATTATTCCACCAATTAGCACTTGTACTAACTGTGTACTATTGCACCCAATAGCACTAGAACTAACTGTGTACCATTTCATTCAATAGCACTATTATTAACTGTGTACTATTCCACCCAGTTACCATAACACTGCATTATTCGACCCACTAACAATAGAACTAACTTTGCATCCAATAGAACTAACTTTGCATCCAGTAACACTGGTACAAACTTTGAACTATTACACCCTTTACCACTAGTACAAACCTTGAACTATTACACCCAATAACTCTGATACTACATGTATTTTTTCCACCCAGTAACATTGGTAGTAACTGTCTACTATTTCACCTACTGACACTGGTACTAACTGTGTACTTTTCTACTCTCTGCAACTGGTACTAACTGTGTACTATTCCACCCAATACCACAGGTACTGTGTACTATTCAACCAACTAACACTGATATTATCTGTGTACTGTTCTTCCATCCGCTAGCACTTGTACTAACTGTGTACTATTCCACCTAAACATCGCCTGGAACTATCTGTGTACTATTCAACCCACTAACATTGGTACTAACTCTGTACTTTTCCACCACTAACACTGGTAATAAATGTGTACTATTGCTCCCACTAAACTTGGTGCTAACTGTGTACTATTCCAATCACTAACCCTAGTATTACCTATGTACTATTCACTAAATAACACTGCTACTAACTGTGTGTTATTACACGCAATAGCACTGGCACTAACTGTGTACTATTCCAACCTCTATCCTTGATACTAACTGTGTACTATTCCACCCACTAACTCTGATTCTAACTATGTACTATTCCCCTCACTAACACTGGTACTAACTCTGCACTATTCCACCCATAACCCAAATACTGACTGTGTACTATTCTACGCTTTCCCTAATACTAACTGTGTACTATTCCACCCACTAACTCTAATGCTAACTGTGTTCTATTCCATCCACTAACACAGACACTGTGTATTATTCCAGCCTCTATCACTGATACTAACTGTATACTATTCATCCCACTAATTCTGGTACTAACTGTGTAGTATTGCACCTACTAACACTGGTACTAACTAGGTACTATTCCACCAACTAACACTGGTGCTAACTAGGTACTATTCCACCAACTAACACTGGTGCTAACTAGGTACTATTCCACCAACGAACACTGGTACTAACTAGGTACTATTCCACCAACTAACACTGGTGCTAACTAGGTACTATTCCACCAACTAACACTGGTGCTAACTAGGTACTATTCCACCAACGAACACTGGTACTAACTAGGTACTATTCCACCAACTAACACTGGTACTAACTAGGTACTATTCCACCAACTAACACTGGTACTAACTAGGTACTATTCCACCAACTAACACTGGTACTAACTAGGTACTATTCCACCAACTAACACTGGTACTAACTAGGTACTATTGCACCAACTAACACTGGTATTAACTAGATACTATTCCACCATCTAACACTGGTACTAACTAGGTACTATTCCACCAACTAACACTGGTACTAACAGTGTACTTTTCCACCCACTAACCCTTATACTAACTATGTACTATTCCACCCAATAACACTGGTGCTAACTCTGTATTATTGCACCCGCTAACACTGTTATTCTGGGTACTATTCAGTAGTAGGGATGGCAGCGTATGAGGCCTTTTTTTAGGGGGATGGGCCCGATTTGGAGTTAAAGGTTTCTTATGGGGAAAATTCGAGACAAAAGGGCCAGATTTTGGACTTGAAGAGTTCTTATGGGGAAAATTCAGACCAAAAATCACTTATTCATTCTTGAAGGTTTCTTATGGGAGAAATTCAAAAATAATTTAGAGTTCAGTTTTATGAAAGTATTTCAGAGTTCATATGATCATAGAAGTTTATTTAAGAGTTTAAGACCGAAAATATTAAAAAAATAAAACATTTTCAGAGGATATTGTCATAGAAGTTATGTTAAGGAAAATAGACATCTTAGCAGTATGTTTTTGTTTTATAATCATTTTCTGCTCTTTCAACAATATAAGACCTAAATTATTCAGAGTCCAGTAGAAGACCGAAATTAGTTAGACCATTTGAAGACCGAAGTTTGTCAGAGATCATTGAAAGACCGAAATTAGTCAGAGACCAGTTAAAGACCGAATTTCTTCAAAATCCAGTAAAAGACCAAAATATTTCAAAGACCATTTTCAGAGTTCATATAAGCATAGAAGTTTAAGGAAAATGGACATCTTAGCCGTGACTTTTAGTTTGTATATCCATTTATAGCTGTTTCATCACTAAAAAAAACGAAAATTATTCAGAGCTCAGTTTAAGCCCATAATTAGTCAGAGACTAGTTGAAGACCGACATATAACAAAGATCATTAAAAGACCGAAATAATTTCAGAGACCATTTGAGACCTAATATTCGTCAGAGACCATTTAAGATAAAAAAATTACAGGGTCCACTTTGAGACCAAAATTTGTTAGAGTCCAGATTGGGACCAAAATTCGTCAGAGTTCATTTTAAGACCAAAATTCGTCAGAGTCCCATTTGAGACCCAAAATTATTCAGAGTCCAGTTAAAGACCGAAATTAGTCAAAGACCGCATTTATAAGTCCATTTTCGCTATGAATAGTTCAATTTTAAACAGTGTATTTCAGACGTAATAAATCAAATCAAGTCAGTAAGCAGGTTCTAGCTCCTATTCCCTGCACTTCTTTACCCCCCATAACTTCCTTACTAACAGTCCAATCCCCTGAAATTAAAGACAGCTATATTTCGTACCTATTAAAATAGATCCGAACAATTATCGAGTTCTAGCTCTTGTCCTCCGCCTTACTTTACTGTTACAACTCTGTCAATACCAGATCAATTTCCCTGAAATTTAAACCCGCTGTATTTCAGAACTTGTAAATTACAATAATTTAGTTACCGAGCTCCAGCGCCTGTCCCCCACCTTAACCCTCTCTCGTATCTTCGTTAATACCTGAATAATTTCCATGAAATTTATCACCGCTGTACTTCAGACATAGTGCAATACAACGATTTAGTTAATGAACTCCAGTTTTTGTCTCCCATCTTACTTTATTTGAATAACTTCTTTCCTGTCTGATAATTTTCTTCAAGATTAAACCCCAGTATTTTTCGGACATAGTAAATCAGATCGAGTCAGTAAGCAAGTTCTAGCTAACGTCCCCCCCCCCCTCCCCCACCCTAGTTCCCTTTCGTATCTTCTTAAGTAGCTAACCAAATCTCCTGAAATTTAAAACATAGTTATTTCAGATGTAGTAAATAAGACCATGGTAGTTACAGAGTTTCAGCTCTTGCCTTCCTCCTTAGTTAATTATTACCAGTCCAAATCCTCTGAGATTTAAAACTCCAATATATTTCAGATCTTGTAAAATATACCAAAGAAATTACCGAGCTCCAATTCCCGTCCTCCACTTTAGTTCATCAAGCTTAGTATTTCAGATCAAGAAGCTCCCCAGTCTATCACCTTATCAAAGTAACATATCCTGTCCTTCAATAACCCTGTTTTACTCAGCTATGTAAATAATCATTCACACAGTAATAATAATAATCACACGGTCATATCGCACCTTACCTTTTCCCCTCCCTTACCTTCCCCACCCCTTACCTTCCCGACCCCATACCTTCCCCACCCCTTACCTTCCCCAACTCCCTTTCGCCGTTATTTTCCTCTCTTTCCCCCCACTGGTAAGGGGGAGAACGCCCTCTCCCCCTTACTCTTCCTTCATCTCTCCCTCACCCACCCCCTATTCCCCCCCTCCATCTCGCCCATTTCCCAAATTATCCAAACCTTCATTAATCTTACTGTATCTTGTATATTCTCTCCATATTCACTGTGTTCTGTGAAAATGTTCTTAACATGTTCAGTTAAAGTTCTTTTCATGTTCACTGGGTTCATCACCTTCTCTTACATGTTTTATGTGCTCTTTGTCATATTCTCTTTTTCTCAGAATGTTCTCTGCAAGTTCAAATCATATTTTCGCACTCTTCTATGTTCACTGTGTTCTTTGTCAAGTTCTCCGTATGTTCACCGCATTCTCTTACATGTTCTTAAACAAATCTGCACTTTATACAGTAAAAAATTTACCTTGTAAATTGTAAAATGTAAATATAATAGATATTTACAAGATCACTAACACCAGTACTAACTGCGTACTGTTCCACCTAAATATTCCCTTGTACTATCTGTGTACTGTTCAACCCATTAACACCTGTACTAATTGTGTATTATTCCACCCACTAACACTGGTACTAACTGTGTAGTTTTCCACCTAATATACCTAGAACTAACTGTGGTTCTATTAGTACACTGGTACTAACTGCGTACTGTTCAACCCACTTACATTGGCACTATGTACTTTTCCACCACTAACACTGGTAATAAATATGTACTATTCCACCCACTAACACTGTTACTAGCTGTGTTCTGTTGCACCCAGTAAACCTGGTACTAACTCTATACTATTCCACTCACTAACCCTGCTACTAACTGTGTACTATTCACTAAATAACACTAGTACTAACTGTGCACTATTCACTAAATAACACTAGTACTAACTGTGTACTATTCACTAAATAACACTAGTACTAACTGTGCACTATTCACTAAATAACACTAGTACTAACTGTGTACTATTCACTAAATAACACTAGTACTAACTGTGTACTATTCACTAAATAACACTAGTACTAACTGTGTACTATTCACTAAATAACACTAGTACTAACTGTGTACTATTCCACCCACTAACCCAAACACCGGCTGTGTACTATTCACTAAATAACACTAGTACTAACTGTGTACTATTCCGCCCACTAACCCAAATACCGACTGTATACTATTTCACGTACAATCCCTAATAATAACTATGCACTATTCCACCCACTAACTCAAATAGTAACTGTGTACTATTCCACCCGCTAACACTAGTACTAACTGTGTACTATTTCACCTAATATCCCAGGTACTAACTGTGTAGAGTTCCACCCACTAACACTGGTACTAACTGTGTACTATTCCACCCACTAGCCCAAATACTAACTGTCCACGCTCTATCCTAATACCTACTCTTTTCTATCCCACCCACTACCTCTAATACTAACTTTGTACTGTTCCACGCAGTAACACTGGTACTATCTGTGTTTTTTCCCACCTAATATCCCTGGTTCTAACTATGTATTATACCACCTAATAACTCTAATACTAAATGTATTCTTTTCTACCCACTAACATTGGTACTAACTGTGTACTATTCCACCTAATATCCATTGTACTAAATGTGTACTATTGCACCCAATAACTCTGGTACTAACTTTTTACTATTCCACCTACTGACACTGGAACTAACTGTGAACTATTCCACCCTCTAACACTGGTATCAACTGTGTACTATCCACCCACTAACCCTGGTACTAACTGTGTACTTTTACACCCTTTACTACTGGTGCTAACTGTGTACTATTCAAACCACTAAAATTGGTACTAACTGCGTACAATTCCACCCACTAATCCTGGTACTAACTGTGTACTATTCTACCCAGAATCACTCGTTCTAACTGTGTACTTCTCTTGCCACTAACAATGGAACTAATTGTGTTCTATTTCACTCACTAACACTGAAACTAACTGGGTACTATTTCACCCAGTAACACTAGTACTAACTTTCCATCAAATATTCTTGGTACTAACTCTGTACTATTCCACCTAATATCCATTGTACTAAATGTGTACTATTCCAACCAATAACTCTGGTATTAAGTTTGTACTATTCCACCACTAACACTGGAACTAACTGTGTTCTATTTCACCCTCTAAAACTGGTACTTACTGTGTATTATTCCACACTTTACCACTGGTGTTAACTGTGTACTATCCAACCACTAACACTGGTACTAATTGTGTGATATTCTACCCTTTACCACTTTTGATAACTGTTTACTATTCCACCCAGTAACACTAATACTAACTGTGTACTGTTCAACCCACTAACACTTGTACTAACTGTGTACTATTGTACCCTTTACCACTAGTGCTAACTGTGTACTATTCCACCCACTAACACTAGTACTGACTATGTTCTATTCCACGTTCTACACTAATGCTAACTTTATACTATTCCACCCACTATCTCTAATACTACCTGTGTACTAGTACCCACTAGCACTGGTACTAACTGTTTGCTATTCCACCCTTTACCACTGGTGCTAACTGTGTACTATTCCACCAACTAACACTAGTAGTAACATTTTAATATTCCACCCACTAAGACTGGTACTAACTGTGTACTATTCCACCCACTAACCCTGGTACTAACTGGGTACTATTCCACCAACACTGGTAATAAATGTGTACTCCTTATGTGTACCACTTACAGGTACTAACTATGTACTATTCAAACCAGAAATTTTGGTACTAACTGTGTGCTATTCCACCCACTAACCCTAATACTAAATGTGTACTCTTCCAGGGTCGGAATAGTTACCTGGTGTTTAGCCAGTTACTCTCCCACCCACTCACCCGTGTACTAACCAAGTACTGCCTTAACTACGCAGGTGTGGTGATGGTGTTTGGTATAGGTATTGGGGGCGCCGCCAAGCACAGCTCCAGCAAGGGTCAAGTCTCACTCCCAGTAAAGGTCGTCGGCTTTGTCGTCTCCGTGGTCACTGTCGTCTGGTTCGCTACAGGTAAGTCGAAGACTGTTTGTAAGATGTGTATATCTGTATATATGTGTACGATGTGTGATTATGTCTGTAAGGGGGCGCGAGGGTGCATGTTTTATTTATTTTATTTATTTATTTATTTATATTCAATAAGGTACATTGGGTTTGTGAGAATACATAGTATAGTATTTACAATCTTGTAAAGCCACTAGTACGCGCAGCGTTTCCGGCAGATCCTTAATCTAACAGATAATTTTAAGTAGGTAAATTCTAGCAGAATTAATAAAATGATAAATACATTGCAAGAAAAAAAAATGAGATGAGAGAGATTAGTAAGTATATTAAAGCACAATGGTATATTAAAGCTCTGATTGATTACATTGACAGCTTGATTGGTAATTTAAACAAGATTAATAGACACCATACAGCAGATTGACAGCACATATAAGAAGACAGCAATGATCACAATGGTAAAGATGTTCGGATTGGGTACATAAAGATTGGGAGATTGGGTAGCAATAGATACAGTGCAATTTTAAAGCAAAAGGTAAAAAACTATGAAGATGAAATTAGGTACTTTTTAGTATTGTTTTTGAATGACGCAAAAGTTGGACAGCTTTTCAATTCAATAGGGAGTGAGTTCCATAGACTGGGTCTCTTTATTTGCATAGAGTGTTTACACAGATTGATATCCCCAAAGTCAAACTTAAAGAGATATTTATTTCTGGTGTGGTGATAATAGGTCCTATTACATCTGTCCAGGGAGAGTTTCAGAGCAGGATTTGCATTTAAGAGCAGGGTTTTGTAAATGTAGTTGACACAAGAGAATTTGTGGAGTGAGATTATGTTTAGCATGTTTAGGGAGTTAAACAAGGGGGCTGAGTGTTGTCTGAAAGCAGAATTTGTTATTATTCTGATAGTAGATTTTTGCTGGGTGATGATGGACTTGAGGTGGTTTGCAGTGGTTGAACCCCATGCACAGATACCATAATTAAGATAGGGATAGATTAGTGCATAATATAGAGAGATGAGAGCAGAGTTAGGTACATAATATCTGATTTTGGAGAGTATACCAACTGTTTTAGAGACTTTCTTAGTTATGTGTTGTATGTGGGTACTGAAGTTGAGTTTCTTGTCTAGGCCGAGAAACTTTCCATCATTTTTATTGCTAATGTTTACATTGTCTATCTGAAGCTGAATTGCATTTGTAGATTTGCTTCCAAATAAGATGTAGTAGGTCTTTTCTATGTTAAGTGTTAGTTTGTTGGTTGACATCCATAAGTGGACTTTTTTTAGTTCATTATTAACAACATTATTTAGTGTATGTGGGTTGGGGTTAGAGTAGATGAGGGTAGTATCATCAGCAAACAAAATAGGTTTCAGAATGTTAGAGACATTAGGCAGATCATTGATGTATATAAGAAATAGAAGAGGTCCCAAAATGCTGCCCTGTGGCACTCCAACGGTTATTGGTAGAGTGGGAGAGGTTATATTATTGATGGCTACACATTGGTGTCTATCACTAAGATAGGATTGGGTATAGTCCAGTGCATGGCCTCGGATTCCATAATGATGGAGTTTACGTAAGAGGTAATTGTGATTAACAGTATCAAAGGCCTTTCTCAGGTCAATGAAGAGTCCAATCGGAAACTCATTTTTGTCAAGGGCTGAGTAAATTATATCAAGGAGACTAATAATTGCATCGTTGGTACTCTTTTGGAAGCGGAAGCCAAACTGACAGGGGCTAAGAATGTCGAATTTTACGAAATAGGAGTAGAGCTGTTTGTAGATAATTTTTTCAAATATTTTTGATAGTATGGGTAGGTTTGATATTGGTCTATAATTGTTTATGTCTTCCGGATTACCTCCTTTATGAACTGGCGTTACTCTTGCTTTTTTAAGGATATCAGGGAAGGTATGACACTCAAGGGATTTGTTGAACAGCAGAGCTATAGGTGTTTATCTGAGTTTCCTGAGAGCCACTAACACTAATGGCCTCGATGAAGAGAGGAAGCCGGCGGCTTGTCGAGTGTCCCTGCATTACATGTGAATGACTGTAGGGTATATCAGACTGTATATGCCTGCAGTTGTGAGGTGTAAGTCCGTATATGACACAACATTACCTAATGTGTCGACATTTGTTTTAGGAATTCTCATAATTTTCTAAATGTCTGTAATTGTAAATAAAGTAAATAATGTCTGCATCTATCCAGGGCTGGGGTTGTTGCTGTTGCAAAACCGTTGGAACCAGTGGTTGGAGGCGTTTGTTTGGGTTTGGGTTTAAGCTGTTAGTAGATAGTGGTATGAGAATTGATTTGGAGAAAGGAGGAAATAAGAGTATGTGATTGTGGGGGAAACAAATTGGCAAAATGTTCAGGGAAAGAGAAGGGCCTCAAAATAACAGTACACTTAGGGTATATTACACTAACAGTAGAAGTCTAAGAAACAAAATAAAGGATTTAAATGCTCTTGTCTCCACAGAAAAATTAGATATTATTGCACTTACCGAAACGTGGATGAATGTAGAAAATAGAGAACTATTAGCTGAATATCAAATAAATGGATTTAAACTATTTCACACAGATAGATATATTAGACGAGGAGGGAGAGTAGCCGTATATGTTAGGGAAAAATTTGAAATGTAGTCTCAAAGAGGGAATCAAAACTGAGCCACACACTCTGAAACTATTTGGCTATAATTAAACGAATAAGCAAATAATCTTATAATAGTAGTTATATACAGGCCACAGTTATATACTGTTATATATATTCTTTCTTAGAAAGAATGGAAGCAAAGCATCTATGGGATAAAATATCTAGAGCATCTAGGTCTAGCAGTATGTGTGTCATGGGGTGACTAATTTTAGTGGAATAAACCGGTTTAACAATTAGGGAATAATGAAGCAGAAGATTTTCTAGAATTATTTGACGATTGCTTTCTTACGCAACACATTAAGGAACCAACGTAAGAAAAAATATTATAGATATAATGTTAACTAACAGGGAAATACAAATTAATCAGATTTAAACACAAATTGATCAGATCACAATGAAATCAGATTTAGCATAGAATGGAATAGATCTATAGGAGAAAATTCTGTTAAAGTGCTAGATTTTCGAAAAGCTGATTTTAATAGCCAAAGAAATTTTTGGGGTCAAATAGATTGAAAAGTCTTGGGCATGGGGGGTGGGCCGGTCTTGGAGTGAGACGTGAACCCAGCGATAGGTGACGTAAAAATGGATTTCGATGTGGATTCAAAATATAACTTATTTAAAAATATTCTAAGCAAAGCATAGGAACGTAGTATACCATACAAATTGAATAGATCGAATATTAATGACACGAAATGGATAACAAAGGATCTGAAGAACCTCATAGGTAGAAATAATGCTTGGTACAAAAAGATTAAGAATTGGAAGTCAATTTAGAACAAGAATTCGTACAACTGGTTAGAAATGTTAAAAAAGAGATAAGGAGGGCAAAAAGAAACTATGATGTTCCCATACCAGGGAGAGCAAAGGTAAATCCTAGTTTTTTTCAGTTATATTTGTGTATTATGAGTAATTGTGTATTAGCTTTACTAGATTTCTTGATATGCAGCGCTTCACTGATGTCTTATCTTCTATTGTCATTGTATCTATCAATTATTTCGTTGTTGCTCGTCAAAATATTTTGACGATCACCAAAATATTTTGGTGATCGTCCCTTTGTGTGTGTGTGTGGTGATTATATGCTACTTGATGGAGCCCTGTTGTTTGTGCAAAACACACTTTGTTGTTGACTCTACACTTTGGCCCATGTTGTCTTCATTTTGGCCCATCTTGACTTCATTTTGGCCTATGTTGACCCTATTCTTTGGCCCGTGTTGACCCTTCACTTTGGACCCTGTTGACACTACACTTGGGCACGTGTTGATCCTACTGTTTGCCCCATATTGACTCTAAACTTTGTCAAATGTTGACCTAAAAGTTTGGCTCATGTTGACCCAAAATTTTGGCTCTTGTTCACTAAACAATTTGGCCGTTGTTTACCCTTCAATTTGGCCCATGGTGACCCTACACTTTTGCTCTTGTTAATCCTACACTTTGGCCCTTGTTCACCCCCACTTTAATCCTTGTTCATCCAACACTTTGGTCAGTGTTGACCCTACACTTTAGCCCATGTGCACCCTACACTTTGGCCTATGTTGACCCTGAACTTTAGCCCATGTAAACACTGCATTTTGGCCTATTTTGATCCTACACTTTGGCCCTTGTTGACCCTACACCTTTACCTATGTTAAACATAAAATTTTGCCCATATTGACTCTACACTTTGGTCCATGTTGACTTTACACTTTATTGACTCTGTAGTGTTGTAGACACTGCATTTTAGCTCATGTTATCTCTACACTTTTGCCCATGTTCACCCTACACTTTTACCCCTGTTGACCCTACACTTTGACCCCTTGTTGACCCTACACTTTGGCCTCCTGTTCACCCTACGATTTGGCCCTTGTTGATTCTAAACTTTTGCCCATGTTCACCCTACACTTTTGCCCATATTCACCCTACACTTTTGTCCTTGCTGACCCTACAGTTTGGCCCCTAATTACGCTACACTTTGGTCAATGTTCATTCTACACTTTGGCCCCTGTTGACCCCTACACCTTTGCCTTGTCGACCCTACACTTTTGCCCAAGTTGACCCTACATTTTGGCTCTTATTGACCCCTACACTTTGGCCCTTGTTGACCCTACACTTTCCTTCTAGCGAGGCCCCCCTAGCGGGCGAGTGGTATAGAACTATTTTCCTGTGTCACTGCTTTATCTTGCATTGTTCGGTCACGTGTCCTGTAAATAATATACTCTGAAGTATATTTACATATACTACAAAATCTTCGATAATTAACTTGCAAATTCACAATAGTTTTAGCATATCCATTATTGTTGCATGTTTATCCCCAGTCTACTTGAACCACTTGAGTATATTCAGAGTATCCAGAGTATCCAGAGTATCCAGAGTATCCAGGGGTTATCCCAAATATGATCAACAGTTTGGCCACCAACATTGATCAGCTTGCATTATATGATAGAGTGTACGTTGCTCAGTTTGCATTATATATGTTTACATTACATTATACTCACTATATCTGGGGGGAAGAGAGAGAGAGAGAGAGAGAGAGAGAGAGAGAGAGAGAGAGAGAGAGAGAGAGAGAGAGAGAGAGAGAGAGAGAGAGAGAGAGAGAGAGAGAGAGAGAGAGAGAGTGTGAGAAAGAGAGAGAGAGTGAGAGAGTGTGAGAAAGAGAGTGTGAGAGAGTGTGTGAATGAGAGAGTGTGAGAGAGTGTGTGAGAGAGTGTGAGAGTGTGTGAGAGAGAGTGTGAGAGAGTGTGAGAGAGAGAGAGTGTGTGAGAGAGAGAGAGAGTGTGAGAGAGAGAGAGTGAGAGAGTGTGAGTGTGTAAGTAAGTAAGTAAGTTTGGTAAGGGGTAACCAGGGAACTTGACTCAGTGTCCGCTCCTCCCACAGGGAACTTCTGGGTGTACCAAGCCTGGGGCCAGACTCCGGACTACGCCCATGACTGGTTTGAGAACGGCTGCAACAAGAGCCTCTATAACCTGGCCTTCGTCGGCGTCATCGTCCTCGACGCCCTCTTCATCATCTCCGCTATCGTCGGATGCATCGCCTTCGTCCTCCGGGGCTGCAAATTCAGATAGATGGTGACAGGGGCGGGAGAGGTGGCTGGGTGGATGACGTTTGGGTGTGGCTCTACCATCAGCATGGCTGGGTGGATGATGTGTTGTGTCTCCACAACCAGTTCCCACTAACCTCGGCCACAACCAGATCCCACTAACCTGAACCACAACCAGATCCCACTAACCTGAGCCACAACCAGATCCCACTAACCTGAGCCACAACCAGACCCCACTAACCTGAGTCACAACCAGTTCTCACTAACCTGAGCCACAACCAGATCCCACTAACCTGAGTCACAACCAGATCCCAGTAACCTGAGCCACAACCAGTTCCCACTAACCTGAGCCACAACCAGTTCCCACTAACCTGAGCCACAACCAGTTCCCTCTAACCTGAGCCACAACCAGTTCCCACTAACCTGAGCCACAACCAGTTCCCACTAACCTGAGCCACAACCAGTTCCCACTAACCTGAGCCACAACCAGTTCCCACTAACCTGAGCCACAACCAGATCCCTCTAACCTGAGCCACAACCAGTTCCCACTAACCTGAGCCACAACCAGATCCCACTAACCTGAGCCACAACCAGTTCCCACTAACCTGAGCCACAACCAGATCCCTCTAACCTGAGCCACAACCAGTTCCCACTAACCTGAGCCACAACCAGTTCCCACTAACCTGAGCCACAACCAGTTCCCACTAACCTGAGCCACAACCAGTTCCCACTAACCTGAGCCACAACCAGTTCCCTCTAACCTGAGCCACAACCAGATCCCTCTAACCTGAGCCACAACCAGTTCCCTCTAACCTGAGCCACAACCAGTTCCCTCTAACCTGAGCCACAACCAGTTCCCTCTAACCTGAGCCACAACCAGTTCCCTCTAACCTGAGCCACAACCAGTTCCCTCTAACCTGAGCCACAACCAGTTCCCTCTAACCTGAGCCACAACCAGTTCCCTCTAACCTGAGCCACAACCAGTTCCCACTAACCTGAGCCACAACCAGATCCCACTAACCTGAGCCACAACCAGTTCCCACTAACCTGAGCCACAACCAGTTCCCACTAACCTGAGCCACAACCAGATCCCACTAACCTGAGCCACAACCAGTTCCCACTAACCTGAGCCACAACCAGATCCCACTAACCTGAGCCACAACCAGATCCCACTAACCTGAGCCACAACCAGTTCCCTCTAACCTGAGCCACAACCAGTTCCCACTAACCTGAGCCACAACCAGATCCCACTAACCTGAGCCACAACCAGTTCCCACTAACCTGAGCCACAACCAGTTCCCACTAACCTGAGCCACAACCAGTTCCCACTAACCTGAGCCACAACCAGTTCCCTCTAACCTGAGCCACAGAGAGAGGCTTAACTGAAGGTATTTTACGTGTATTTATAAGGTACTTTAATATTAACCTATGGCAATATTAACCTATGTTAATATTATCATATTGGAATATCATCCAATGTTAATATTATTCTACAGGAAGATTATCAAATGCGAATATTTTCCTATGTGAATATTAACTTGTGGTAATATTAACCTATAATTTCCATTAACTAAGTAATGTTAAGATAAATGTAGATGAGATGGGATGTGGTCATTTATGTTAAAGATGTTCTTAACTTTAAGGAATTCAACAATGATAAAGTTGGTAAAATGTCCAAATATAGGATATAACACACTGCTACAATGTTTATATAATACAACAGTGTAATTGTGTCATATACTATATAATGAAACAATGTAACACTGTCACATACAGCAAAATACAACAAATATTATGTACTAGAAGTATAGTGCTGTCTTCCTTCATTTTCTCCTAATTATTGCATAACATTTGCTAAATATTCAAGTCGTACATGTTAGCTCTTTTTAACAACCAATTAACAAGTTTACAACTTGTTAACGTAACTACCATTAAGAATTTACTCCCATTAAACCTTTAAATTTTTACTGATTTATTTTATGTTGTGCCCAATATGTTACGTGTTCTTGAGGCTTTACTAAATATGCTCCGTCGTATATTGTAATGTTTCTGGTGTTATTAATAATAGTAAGTACTATAGCTGTACTGTTGATAAAACTAGAGAACCTATAATGATGTAGTCCATATCAGGTGTTGTCACCTTCATATTGTTTATCTGTTGGTAGCATTCTTCAGAGCACAGCCACAGCCCCGCTCCTGTGCCAGGCAAGCCCTCTACGGGTTCACCATAGCCCGTGCTACTTGGAACTGTTACAGCCCCGCTCCTGTGCCAGGCAAGCCCTCTACGGGTTCACCATAGCCCGTGCTACTTGGAACTGTTACAGCCCCGCTCCTGTGCCAGGCAAGCCCTCTACGGGTTCACCATAGCCCGTGCTACTTGGAACTGTTTGTTCAGAGGTGATTCTAATAGAACATTAACTTGCTTGAACATCTCGCATGTGTTAACTTGTCAACGTCAAGTTAAAGCGAGGTAAACACGTGAGGTAAAGTGTTTACCTCATTTTAACATGACGTTGTTTTCTCAGTTATGCCAACCTTTGCCTGAAATGTTTTGCGTGTTAGTGGCGCTATTTGCCATGCAACAACCCCTGTACACCTGTAACCCTGTATTACTGTAAACCTGTAACCTTGTATACCTGTACACCTGTACTACTGTAAACCTGTAACCTTGTATACCTGTACGCCTATACTACTGGACACCTGTACACATGTATCCCTATACTACTGTACACCTGTACACATGTATCCCTGTACTACTGGACACCTGTACACATGTATCCCTATACTACTGTACACCTGTACTACTGTACACCTGTACACATGTATCCCTGTACTACTGTACACCTGTACACATGTATCCCTGTACACATGTATCCCTGTACTACTGTGCACCTGTACACATGTATCCCTGTACTACTGGACACCTGTACACATGTATCCCTATACTACTGTGCACATGTATCCCTGTACTACTGTACACCTGTATCCCTGTACTACTGTACACCTGTACACATGTATCCCTGTACTACTGTACACATGTATCCCTGTACTACTGTACACCTGTACACATGTATCCCTGTACTACTGGACACCTGTACACATGTATCCCTGTACTACTGTACACCTGTACACATGTATCCCTGTACTACTGGACACCTGTACACATGTATCTTCATATATGCCTCAGTAATGTGTTCATATGTATGAATATTTTACGAATAAATTATTATTATAATTACTGTTATTATTATTATTATTACTCATTAAAGCCATACACAAGTACAGGTGCAACAGTGTAATGAAACACCGACAAATAATAGGCAACATTGCAAATAACTGCAGAATGATATATAAATGTTTGTTGGAGAATGACTGGTGTTGTATCAATGTTAATTTTAACACTTTAAATGTCAGCTGAAATGTTAAATAGGTCTACATTGTTAGTTATAATATTGCATTAGCAGATAAAGTGTATGTTAAAATATGTTATAATAAATGGTGACCACAACTGGACTTTGAATTATCTTTAACTTTTACACATTACGTTGAGTAACACTGGGACGGGAGAGGTCAGGTGTGGAGAGGTCAGGTGTGGTGAGGTCAGGTGTGGTGAGGTGTGGTGAGGTCAGTGTGGTGAGGTCTGGTGTGGTGAGGTCAGGTGTGGTGAGGTCAGGTGTGGTGAGGTCAGTGTGGTGAGGTCAGTGTGGTGAGATCAGGTGTGGTGAGGTCAGTGTGGTGAGGTCAGGTGTGGTGAGGTCCGTGTGATGAGGTCAGTGTGGTGAGGTCAGTGTACTCACCTAGTTGTGCTTGCGGGGGTTGAGCTCTGGCCTATTGGTCCCGCCTCTCAAGCGTCAATCAACAGGTGTACAGGTTCCTGAGCCTACTGGGCTCTATCATATCTACACTTGAAACTGTGTTTGGAGTCAGCCTCCACCACATTACTTTCTAATGCATTCCATTTGTCAACCACTCTGACACTAAAAAAGTTCTTTCTAATATCTCTGTGGCTCATTTGGGCACTCAATTTCTACCTGTGTCCCCTAGTGCATGTTCCCCTTGTGTTAAATAGCCTGTCTTTATCAACCCTGTCGATTCCCTTGAGAATCTTGAATGTGGTGATCATGTTCCCCCTAACTCTTCTGTCTTCCAAGGAAGTGAGGTTTAATTCCCGTAGTCTCTCCTCGTATCTCATACCTCTCAGCTCGGGTACTAGTCTGGAGTAGTGAAATATACGCCTACGACCGCGCGCACCATCTGGCAGATGGGCCTACTAGGCCCAGGTGTGACAGCTGGTTGAGGTATGTAGGCCTTCCAGTATGTGGGGTGCTTTTTTCCCGGAAGTTGGCGCGTGTCGGACGCGTGTGAGCGTCCGGTGTTGAGTTATGCGGTCAGGGATGATGGGGGGTCATGTTGTTGGGGGGTAGGAGAGTATGTAGGAAGGAATCGGAGAATATGAGGATAATAGTAAATGAATATGTATGTGTGTTTGCCGTAGACTTAATCCTGTGTGTAGATAATAGTTTTGATTAAAAGATGATAGTAAGTAAAGCTATGTAGAGGCTGTGTGTAGGTGTGAGGGGTCCCAACATAGGCGGATATGTTGTTTCAGGTGGGGGAGGGGTGAGGGAAGGGTGAGGGGAGCTTCCCCTCGGCGTGAGAGTGCTTAGGGGTCATTTGTGGTTTTTGACATCCATTATTTTCTTCGAGCTATGCACACAGCCGGATGTGAGAGGAGGAGGGTAGGAGAGAGCAGAGTCCAGGAGGAGATGCGAGCTGCAGCAGGAGGGATGTGGTCCATTAGCCTTAATCGTTTTTTCAAGTCTATTTTCTTCGAGTTATGCAGCTGTGTTTGGTGATGATCCATGAGGGTAATACTCGGCCATACATGGCAGGAAGTGTGGAGGAGGAGGAGGAGGAGGGTGAGAAAGAGAGAGCAGACACTCTTAAGTTGTGAATGAGATGAGGCAACAGTTGGTGGAGAAGGTCTGTTTTATGTAACAATGCATGGGAGTGTATAGGTGACAGACCTGGACGGATGTGGACCATTACCCACTTACCCTTAAGCGTTTTTCAAAGTCCGCAGAGGGGGGTGTGTGTGTGTACTGCCCACTGATCAGAGGGTAACTGAAGAGCATTTCCAAGTAGTTGGTGTGGTCATATCTTCCATGTACCATCCCTCTCTCACTGGGGGAGTGACGGTAATGGGGTGTACCAGCTCTCTCTCTCTCTCTCTCTCTCTCTCTCTACATTATATGTGGGGTTACACAGTGTGTCAAGAACTACCTACGTGATGCTAAACAATCCAATCACACAAGCCGTCATATGGGCAGTAAAGGCTTGCAGAGACGCATAAAGGAGTCCAGGACTGAACCCCACAATTCATTTTTAGCTAAGCAAGTTACAGTCATGACGAGCTAGTTACAAAATTCAATATAAGTCATCACATTGTCACAGGAAACGCGATCTCTACCTACAAATTGTTCTTGTTAACTGTGATCACAACATCTGCTGCCCAAATAAATATCATTGAAATGTATGAGTGTCTACTCAATCTCCATCACCTCTTCTTCCTACACCAATTACTGCTGTGCAGACCTTGTAACACACAACGGCGTTATCATAGCAAGACATTGTCACAGAATGTTCAAGACTCCTGAATGAGTGAAACATCAATCCGTCTCGTTAGGGTCTAACCTTCATGGTGGTTTGAGGCGTAGTGAGATGGACGAGGTACTGGGATGACCTTACCCTCTCCCCATCCACCCCCACCAAACCCCTACCCCCTCCTACCCCCCTTCCAAGCCCAAACCATCAAGCATCACTTCACCCTTCCCAGACCGGATGTTCTGTGCAAAGCCTTTAGTATTATTTCTGATCATATGTGTAACCTTGTATCGCAACGTGACCAACATGGTATCATCATTCTTTGCTCAAATAGCATTTTTTTAAGAATATCGAGAGTCATAAGGTGGTCTTCAATTTTATTATTATAACAAATCATAATTTTTTGTAAACACAACTGCAAGGGATACACATAGCATTCAGTCAGTGGTTACTCTCTCTCTCTCTCTATGCAGATCATTTAATAGTTAGGGGGAAAAGTAACATCAATTCCTTTCTCCTGCTGTCGCTGTTCACATATCTTTTTTCATTTCACTTAGACTGACAGCTCATCAGAGGAAGGAAGACTAATGTCAATTTTCGAGCCCCCATCACTCTCACCCTTATAACCTTGCAACGTAACATGACCAACATGATGACATCGTTCTTTGCCCAAATATCATTTTATGAGTAACGAGCAACTTTCTGTCCGATGTCTGAATATTGAAATGTGAACCGTGATTAGCCCTTACATTCCAAACACAATAAAATATTAGCACAAGCTTGTTTAGTTCTTGTATCACATAACGTAACGTAACGTTTACTCAACAACTAGTAGACATAACATAATGTAGCTTCATATTCACTGTGGTAAAACAAACAAACAAACATACATACACATCGCGGTCAGTCCTCGCTATACCTCAAACACGCCGTTCATTCTCTCTCCCTTAGGTGAGCAATGTTCCCCACATACAAATTCCAAGCAAAGTAAACATATATAATAATAATAATAATAATGATAATAATAATAATAATAATAATAATAATAATAATAATAATAATAATAATAATAATAATAATAATAATAATTTTATTTAGGTAAGGTACATACATAAAGAGATTTTACAAAGTTTGTTGGCTTTATAGATAGAGCTAGTACATACAATGCCTAAAGCCACTATTACGCAAAGCGTTTCGGGCAGGAAAAACATTAATGACTAAAGCTTAAAACTAATGGGTAAAAAGAATAAGATGTGTTGAGTACAAATAAAAATAGAGGTAAAAGAGGGGGGAACATTGTTGAAAAAGCAGCACAAATACAATTACAAATTATTACAGAAAATTACATTCAAACAGCGTTGATTTGAAAAACAAAAAAAACAAAGAACATACATGGGTTGACAACAGAGGGGTAAGGTGAGTTACAGGGAATTTATTAGGTATAGCTTCGTTTTTAACTTAAACTGGTTGAGAGAGGTACAGTCTTTAACATGGTTGGGAAGGTCATTCCACATCCTGGGCCCCTTGATTTGTAGAGCATTTCTGGTTTGATTAAGTCGTACTCTAGGAATATCAAAACTGTATTTATTTCTGGTGTGGTGCTCATGGGTTCTGTTACAACCTTCTATGAAGCTTTTGAGATCAGGATTGGCATTATAGTTTAGCGTTTTATATATGTATAATACACATGAGAGAATGTGCAGTGACTTAATGTCTAACATATTCAGAGATTTGAGTAGGGGTACCGAGTGATGTCTGGGGCCAGAATTGGATATTGTCCTAATAGCAGCTTTGTGTTGAGTAATTAGAGGACGTAAGTGATTTTGGGTAGTAGAGCCCCAAGCACAAATACCATAGTTGAGATATGGATAGATAAGGGAGTAATAGAGAGTCACCAGGGCAGGGCGTGGTACATAATATCTGATCTTAGAAAGAATGCCCACAGTTTTTGAAACTTTTTTTGATATGTTTAGAATGTGTCCCTGGAAATTCAGCTTGTGGTCAATGAGAATGCCAAGGAATTTGCCATCGACAATGACAATGACAAATAAGACAATGTGGAAAAACATAGTCTTGATACTATTATTAAATTGACTTGTTCATTATCCCCGAGTTCAAGGCTGTCTCTAAGAAAGACTAAGACATTATCCAAATGTAAACAGCAATAAATTGAACATGTATCATCAATTAATTCAACAACAACTCAACAGTAAATTTATCGAAGTTGTTGATGATGATGACTGAAAAACAGGACCTAGATTCAGGAAGCTCTGTGTATTTCTTCGTAAGTGGATTTGCTACGAAGGTTCCTAAGTGCGCCCTAAGAAGATGCTTAGGTGCGATTCAATAAGGTCCACTTAGGAAGATATTTGGGTTTTGGGTCTTGTTCACTTACGTGCCGACAGAGGTCACTACTGTGTTTCGTTTGGCCAATCAGAGTGACTGTTACATTTCTAACCAGACCAATCACGCTAATGCAATATCAGCTGTGTTATGTAAACATTGTGGTTCCTCGTGGTATTGTTGTCAGAAAAATCATCTGTTGCAAACTCTACCTACTATCAAGAAGAAGAAATGATCTGTGCATCCAGTCATGTGCCTGAAACAATCAAACACTATCTCCTTCACTGTTTTCGACATCGTATTGCCAGAGTAAATAAAAAAAAAAAAATAGCGCACTTAAAATAACCTTTACCATCGTGTATATTACTAGGTGACATCTCGTTACATGAAAATTATCCAATAATCAAAGCACTGGCTAAATATCTCCAGTGACCAACAAAGTGGCCACATTTGACCTGTGCCACATTCATAGTTGGCGCAACCAACAGGCAAACACAGAAGACAAGTGTCTGGCCGCAGCACCAAGTATTAGCTGACGCCAGCACAAAACCACCCCGTCCTACAGTGCGGCGTCTCCCTCTAACACGCCTCTGTTTATTCACTTTATCTACAGTACAAGACATCAAACACTTTTGAAACCTAGTCATTCTCAACATTAACGCGTCTCCCAACATTTGTACTCGTGCAGTCATCGAGAGAATAGACACTTCACGCAAACTACACCTACTATCAAGAACCAACCATGCTCCCTTACTCCATTGTACCCCTGGCTTTGCCTGCATCTCAAATTGCAAATTGTTACTTACAGTGTACCTGAGAGTACTCGTAAGCAATCCACCTCATTTTTTTCATTTTTGCTCAATTTGTTTTTTGTATTGCTTAGTCTTGCTTATATTTTTGTTTTGTATTTCTATATCTTGTGTTTTGTATAGTCCATGTTTATATGTTTTTTCTTTAATCTCTTTTATTACCTAGGTTGCCTAGCCTAGCCATACTCCCTTACTCCATTGTACCCCTAAGCCCCTTGTAAGCTAACTTTTTTTTTTTTTTTTTTGTGTTTGTTTTGTACAGTATTGTGTATATATTTTTCCCTATTTTATAGCTTATTTCTACCTTGTAATTTGCCTTTCTTTCCTTGTTTTTCCTGCAATCAGCTTTTTTTATGCAGACAAGTATAGACCCAGAACTTAACCTCTTATCTACTATCTATGACAATAATCACTTTAATGATCTAAATTGCAGATATTTTGCAGCACATGATGTAAACAATGTATTAACTCATAATCACAATATCTCTGTAATCAATTTGAACGTTAGATCCCCAGGTAAACACTTCGATGATGTTAGTGCTTTGATTGAAACTATTCGCAACAAATTCTCTTTTATTATACTTACCGAAACATGGTTGAAAGAGGATACTACTCAACTCTTTAACATGCCTAACTACTCAGCAATTCACAACTGTCGTCAACTTCAGAGAGGTGGTGGCACTGCTCTTTACTACCACCAAGAACTAACATGCTTAAAAGAAATTAGAACTAGAGACTGCTATGGGGAGTATATCTTCGCCAGCTTCAGAGTCAAGGATGCCGAGTCTGTCCTGTCTGTGGGTGCAGTCTATAGAATTCCTAACACTGATGTGTCTGAATTCAACTCAAACCTTAGAAATCTAATACTTGATAACAGACTGAACAAAAACCACCTAATTATCGCAGGGGACTTTAATATTGACCTCTGCGAGCCAGAACACCCTACTGCTGTTAGCTTCCTCAACTCTATGAATTCCCGCTTCCTCATACCCTTAATCACTAGACCTACTAGAATCACTGATAGCACTGCCACGACTCTAGATCACATCTGGACCAACATAACCTCTCCGCTTACTTCAGGTATAATCACCGATAGCACTACAGACCATTACCCCACATTTCTCTTAACTAACATTAGCAAACCACCTCTAGAAACAAGGGAGTTAAGCTTTAGCCTGCACAATGAAACTGCTATAAACAATTTTATAACTGCTGCTGATAATGTCAACTGGGAGTCCGAGTTAGGTAACATAGGGGACATCAACCTAGCAGTGCAATCTTTTCTACAAACAACTCTTAGCCTTTATAACACCCACTGTCCTATGCTTACAAAACAAGTCACAAGCAAGAGGCTTAACAATCCTTGGCTTACAAAGGGAATACTTAAATCCATTAACAAAAAACACGACCTTGAGAAGAAGTATAGGTTAGGAATTGTCTCCAAAGAATTCTCAAAGAATTACTCATTATTGCTATCTAAGATAATTAGACGAGCCAAAACTAAATACTACGAATATAAATTTACCCAAATAAAGAGCAACATTAAACAAACTTGGAGCACAATTTCACAAATATTGGGATCTAAGAAATCTTTAAATAACAAACCGACTCTCCTGTCTAATAACGATGGTCAGCTTTCAGCCTCTGATTCTGCTATTGAGTTCAATAGGTTCTTCTCTTCCATTGGTTCATCCCTTGCAAATGATATTCCATCTTCCAGTACTGACATTAAGGACTATCTTACAGGTAACTATCCACAGTCTCTGTACCTAAAGCCTATTAACTCCACTGACGTCAATGAGATAATCCTTTCCCTTAAAACCAAGTCTGGTGCCCTTGAGGAGATACCAACTTTAATTTACAAAAAAGCCTCCAGATCTTTAGCCCCTGCTATTGCTTTGCTCTTCAACAAGTCACTTGAACTCCAAACCTTTCCAGATATTCTAAAAAAAGCGAGAGTAATGCCTGTCCACAAATGTGGTGATCCCACAGATGTTAACAACTACAGACCTATATCAATCCTGCCAAACTTGTCAAAAATTTTTGAAAAACTAATCTATAAGCAGCTTTACTCATATCTAGCCAAACTCAATATACTTAGCCCTTGCCAATATGGCTTCAGACCCAAAAAAAGCACTAACGTCGATGCACTTATTAGTATGCTTAACTCGATTCATACAGCTCTTGATAAAAAGGAGTTCCCTGTTGGGTTATTTGTGGACCTGCGTAAAGCTTTTGATACTGTCAACCACCAAAACCTTCTTCTTAAATTACATCATTATGGAGTCAGAGGACACTCCCTACAATACCTCGAATCCTACCTTACTGACAGGCTCCAATATGTTTCTGTGAATAATACAATTTCTCCCACCCTACCCATCAACATTGGTGTTCATCAGGGCAGCATACTTGGCCCTCTCCTCTTTCTCATCTACATCAATGACCTTCCAAATGCCTCCCAACACCTCAAACCAATTCTATTTGCTGACGACACAACCTTCATTTACTCCAGTCCTGACCCCCTTGCTCTAAATGCCACAGTAAATACTGAGCTAAATAAAGTCCATCTTTGGCTAACTGCCAACAAACTCACCCTTAACATTGACAAAACTTTCTATATTCTGTTTGGCAATAAATCCTCTAGTCAAATAAATCTCAAAATAAACAATACCCAAATTTGTAACAAATTAGATGGCAAATTCCTTGGCATTCTCATTGACCACAAGCTGAATTTCCAGGGACACATTCTAAATATATCAAAAAAAGTTTCAAAAACTGTGGGCATTCTTTCTAAGATCAGATATTATGTACCACGCCCTGCCCTGGTGACTCTCTATTACTCCCTTATCTATCCATATCTCAACTATGGTATTTGTGCTTGGGGTTCTACTACCCAAAATCACTTACGTCCTCTAATTACCCAACACAAAGCTGCTATTAGAACAATATCCAACTCTGGCCCCAGACATCACTCGGTACCCCTACTCAAATCTCTGAATATGTTAGACATTAAGTCACTGCACATTCTCTCATGTGTATTATACATATATAAAACGCTAAACTATAATGCCAATCCTGATCTCAAAAGCTTCATAGAAGGTTGTAACAGAACCCATAAGCACCACACCAGAAATAAATACAGTTTTGATATTCCTAGAGTACGACTTAATCAAACTAGAAATGCTCTACAAATCAAGGGGCCCAGAATGTGGAATGACCTTCCCAACCATGTTAAAGACTGTACCTCTCTCAACCAGTTTAAGATAAAAACTAAACACTACCTAATAAATTCCCTGTAACCTACCTCACTCCTCTATTGTCAACCCATGTCTGTTATTTTCTTTTTTTAATCAACACTGTTTGTCAACCTATTGTATTTGTGCTGCTTTTTCAGTCATGTTCCCCCTTTTTTTTTTATCTTTATTTGTATTTGTTCTCAACACTTTTTATTCTTTATGCTCAATTAGTATTAAGTTCTAGATATTAATGTTTTTCTTGCCCGAAACGCATTGCGTAATAGTGGCTTTAGGCATTGTATGTACTAGCTCTATCTATATATCAATCCATTAATGTAACATCACTTGTATGTATATACCTTACTTGAATAAACATATTTATATTTATTTATTTAACCAAAAAAAAAACATACTACATCCTCTTAGTATTCATAAATAAATAAGACAAAGAAAATGTCTGGGATAAAAAGGAAAGCAAACTTCAGTGAAGAGGAGCTGACAGTTCTCGTTGATGAGGTTAAGAAGAGAGAACGCATAATTTTTGGGAAGCTATCAAGACAAGTCACTACCCAAGATAAACACTGTGCCTGGAGCCAAGTAGCTGTTGCTGTAAGTGGTGTTGGTCTCTGCTCAAGACAACAAGCCGATGTTCGCAAGAAATTTCAGGATCTTAAATCTTCAGTCAAGAAAAAATTGGCAGAAAATGCCCGGGAAATGAGAAAAACTGGTGAGTTAAGTAGATTTATGGTACGGTTAAGTAGATTTATGGTAGAAGGTCCACTCAGCTGTCAGGCACCTTTGAACACTTTACATTGAACAACTTTTTATTAGTTTACTAGATTTTGTATGACTATTTAAGTAGTAATTAAGGCACAAAGATTATTTTTCTGCAGCATTATCCATAAGAAAGCATTGTTAGGATATCGGCGACTTTTCCAACATCATATATAATTATTTTGATATTTTACATGTAATCGTAGAATATCAAGTGAAATATTAATGTAATTGTACCTTTATGTTGTTTTTCCATGTAGCTTTTTCTTTATATAGGTGGTGGAGAATGTGACACTCAACCATTGACCAACTATGAAGAAAATTTGTCAACTTTACTAAGTTCCACATCAGTTGAAGGTATTGCTGGCATCAGTGATGCAGGACAGGATTATACCGTAGAAGGTACAATGTATTACTCTTTTTTTATGTCTAAAGATTTTGTGTCGAGGACTAAATGAAATTTGTTTAGGTTCAATTGGTATATAAAAATTAATGACAAAGTAAAATTTTATGAATCAAATTTATATTTGTTTATTAATCACAAAAAATATATATTTATAGATCAAAGATTTGTATATTAAACAAATTAAGCATTTTGTAGAAGTGATACTTTTCACTACTTATGCAACTTGAGTTAAATTATCTTGGCAAACAGTTATATATAACCGTTAGGTAAAGTAATTACAAAATATAAATATTATTAACAGGATTTTGATTATATAAACTACTTTTCAACCCTAGTAAGCAACATTACTTTAGTATTTGTTAAGAGGACATCACAAATTAGATGGGGAAGGCCTACACATTAAAGTATAAAAAGTATAATTTCTTTCTTTTTATATATTGTAAAGTTGGGTTCATAGTAGACTTACAATATATAATTCGGGGTTCGAATCCCAGACATGACATTTCCAATCAGCTTATGGCCCTGTTCACCTAGCAATATGCAGCTACTCAAGAGTTAGACAGCTTCGGCTTAGACTCGGTTACAAGTATCTCTGGGAATTCTCATTATCTGCTGATGTAGACCTGACCAAATGTAAACTGTGTCAACAAAATTATTCGCACACCCTCCGTCACTATGTGATGGAGTGCGAAAAGATACGTGAATTTAGAGACAATTCTATAACCAATGTTCCAGCGATGTGTCAATATTTCATTCAAAATGATCTGCTACCAGAAATTTTAGCCAAATATCCCCAGTTTGCTAACTGTAGGTAGTAACTAAGTGATTGTAACCTATCCACCGCTGCCCACTGGATGGGGGGCGGTGTGCAGGACAAACATATAAATTTTGACACTAGCTCTCCACATATGTCAGTTGCTTAATTTAGAACCTGTACTTGAGGTCGATCTCGAACCCATTGTTGATGTGATGACTTATATTGAATTTTGTAACTAGCTCATCAAGATTGTAACTTGCTTAGCTAAATGAATTGTGGGGTTCAGTCCCTGAGCCCATTATGTGCCTCTGTAACCCTTTCCACTACCGCCCACAAGATGGGTATGGGGTGCATAATAAATGAACTAAACTAACTTGTGGTGTGGTTGCATCCTGGACAGGGTCAGTAATTAATCCTCAAGCATGGACCTTGAGATAATAAGTTATAATAATTCATTGTGTTTGGGAACAGGAAGTCAGAGTGTATTCATACATGTTAGGCTTATATTGAAGTCCCTCAAATTAGCCAAATTTATCATAATCCACTGAATGTATTCACACAAATTCACTTATATTAATTTTTTTTTTTTTTACAGAACCAAACTGTGTAACAGAAGAAGTGGTCATGGACACAGATGATTCTCGAGTGCTAAATGTACAGGAATCAGGTGAGCCTTCTGCCTCGCCAATTGGTGATCAATTTCATCCATCGTGTTTAGGCCATGACTACTCCAAAGCCTCAGTTTCTAGTACGCATACAAGAAAAAAACAAATGACTGCAGAACATAATACAACACAATAAGTGTTAATGCTGCATGAAAATCTTATAGATGTTGTACATAAAGTGCCAACAGCCTTAAAGGACGTGGCTGCAGAAGTACATGAAGGGAACAAGTCCTTAAAGGAGGTGGTTAAAGAAGTACAGGACTTAAACAAATCCCTCAATGATATATCCAAAGGTATATGGGAGTTGGTAGAATGTATGAAAATAATCAGGCACTATGAAATTTATTTAAATCTTTCTAATTATAATCTCTAAAAATAGGATAAGAAATTATAATATTTTGTAATAACAATTGTAAATAAGAACAATATTGAAACATTAAAATGTAACAATTATTCATATCATTAATTTTGCTATGACTTGCATAGTATATAGTGTAATTTAATAACCAATCTACCTCATATAGTCAACTTATGTTTGGTGTAAATATTTACATGTTTTTTGTATTAAAGAATGTTTATCAATTGCTAGGTTTAATTGTTGAGAGTTCAAAGTAGTGACAATATGAAAAAAACACCAGAATAAGAAACATTTTTATTGGCAAAAAGATTAATGGCAAAGATATAATTATTTTATCACATCCCTAATATATGTTTCACCTCAAATTGGTCTAAGGGCAACATATTGATGGCCTATATCATTGTTTTGTGTATATCATTTAAACAAAATTATATTTAATTTTTCCCTTACATGTAAGGTATATTAAACACTGTACTGTATTGAAAGCAACTTTATTTTATAATTAAAATAATTCAATTTTAAGGCCAATGCTGTGTATACACAGCATTGGCTAACAAACACTGTTATTTTACAAACCAAAAATTTACCCAGCCATATTATGTACCACATTTCTTAGTGTCTATGAATAAATATTTATTGATATATTTTTCACACAAATTTTTGGTCTTTTGTCAGATGCATATATATCTCCTTGTAACGACCGCTTACCCTGCCGTAATAACCGCGGCCTCTATTGTAATAACCCAATGTTCCCCAGTATTAATCCTGTTATCTTGTGATCTCTCATAATCGTACTATACGCTCTCTGTTGTAATTCTCTGTCTCTCTTCACTCAATACCCCAGCTTAACACTGTTACAGTCCAGCATGAACCCCTCACTGGACTGCCACGTATCTAAGAGGAATATTAAATGAGGAAGATACACCAAGGACACGGGTTATTCGCTTATTACTAATTATAAAATAAAAACCATTAAAGCACTGCCACCACCTTCCTGACCAACCATACCTGAATGTGTCTATCACCGATCCCCCAGGAAGGCAAGGAATCAGCAACCATGGGACTCCGGGTAATATGAATTTCAGTAATAAATTTTGGAAAATTAGTTTGTGTAATTTACGTTACTAATTTGAATCCAAGGGCAACTTTAGTATCTATTAATAGTAGGAGAACCTGGGGGCTTCCAATACAACACCTAAAAATGACAAAGTAGCAAAATATATCAAAGGGGAGTTAAGTGAATACCACTGGACAAGCTATACAATTTATTTTATGAAACATGTAAATTAAGACAATTTGAACACATAACCTATTCTATTTTCCCTAGAGGCACAATGGATATTTACCGAGGACACAAAACTCAAGTGCACTATACCTTAAATACCCGCACCACGGCCAAGATGTTGATGGCTGCCCTCAGCCCCGAGGATACGGGCTTGCGGCCCTGTTCCTAATACACTCCCAAGACACACTGATGAAATTTAGTTTTTCCAACTTATTGCTGGGAAGGATTGCTCCTCCCACCATCTAATACAGCCCCAGGGCTCCACCCATTATTTTGGCCCTGGCCAACCATTTAACACGTAGGCCTGAGGTCTGGCTCTCTAGGGCCAATAAGGACTTGGCCCTTATCTCAGGCCAATCACCTTCACTGATCTGTCGTGGAAAGCTACATGAATTCCTGAAGATTGAGTCAGCTCTCCCCAGCTAAAGAGAATGGGGACAAGGGCGTCTATGGAGCCCAGGCACCTGCGAGCAATGTTTACAAAACTGATAATTTATGTTCAAGCCTGTCTCCTCTAAGATAGGAGTAGGGACATTTGACTCTGCCTCGTATGGGGAAGAGGCCGGTGAGAGGGGAAGAGAGGGGATGAGAGGGGATGGAGAGGGGAACATCTGAGTGGGGAATTGAGTGGGAGAAGCCAAGGTATCCACGACCACCCTACCCTCAGGTCAACCTCTTGACCCTGACAAATGGGCGACAGGGGGGGGGGGAAGAGGAGGAGACGAATGACGGCCACGGGGAGGGGAGAAGGAAGGAGGGGAGGAGAAGGAGAGGAGGGGAGAAGGAGAAGGAGAGGAGGGGAGAAGGAGAAGGAAAGGAGGGGAGAAGGGAGAACCAATGATCTGAGCCCCAGATCATTACAACTCCCCCTCCTCGGAAATTAAGAAATTTGTGTGTAAAGCAAGTTACACACACTTTTCTTATCCAGAAATCCTGCCCTACCCTAACCATTAACTCCAAAAACAAACATTTTCAACCCACACTACTTTCAACCAATGCCTCAAAACAAAAGAAATTCTCTAATCCTAACTAATTCCATACAATACTCCAACAACAATAACGGCACACCCAAAAGGTGTGCCCCAGCATGTATTTATACCTATCAACACAACAGCAATAATACATAAAACATAAGGACAGAGACCGTCCCTATAATCCTGACTGTCCACTTGGATGCAGCCCTGTGGTAATAACCGCGGCCTCTATAGTAATAACCCAATGTTCCCCAGTATTAATCCTGTTATCTTGTGATCTCTCATAATCGTACTATACGCTCTCTGTTGTAATTCTCTGTCTCTCTTCACTCAATACCCCAGCTTAACACTGTTACAGTCCAGCATGAACCCCTCACTGGACTGCCACGTATCTAAGAGGAATATTAAATGAGGAAGATACACCAAGGACACGGGTTATTCGCTTATTACTAATTATAAAATAAAAACCATTAAAGCACTGCCACCACCTTCCTGACCAACCATACCTGAATGTGTCTATCACCGATCCCCCAGGAAGGCAAGGAATCAGCAACCATGGGACTCCGGGTAATATGAATTTCAGTAATAAATTTTGGAAAATTAGTTTGTGTAATTTACGTTACTAATTTGAATCCAAGGGCAACTTTAGTATCTATTAATAGTAGGAGAACCTGGGGGCTTCCAATACAACACCTAAAAATGACAAAGTAGCAAAATATATCAAAGGGGAGTTAAGTGAATACCACTGGACAAGCTATACAATTTATTTTATGAAACATGTAAATTAGGACAATTTGAACACATAACCTATTCTATTTTCCCTAGAGGCACAATGGATATTTACCGAGGACACAAAACTCAAGTGCACTATACCTTAAATACCCGCACCACGGCCAAGATGTTGATGGCTGCCCTCAGCCCCGAGGATACGGGCTTGCGGCCCTGTTCCTAATACACTCCCAAGACACACTGATGAAATTTAGTTTTTCCAACTTATTGCTGGGAAGGATTGCTCCTCCCACCATCTAATACAGCCCCAGGGCTCCACCCATTATTTTGGCCCTGGCCAACCATTTAACACGTAGGCCTGAGGTCTGGCTCTCTAGGGCCAATAAGGACTTGGCCCTTATCTCAGGCCAATCACCTTCACTGATCTGTCGTGGAAAGCTACATGAATTCCTGAAGATTGAGTCAGCTCTCCCCAGCTAAAGAGAATGGGGACAAGGGCGTCTATGGAGCCCAGGCACCTGCGAGCAATGTTTACAAAACTGATAATTTATGTTCAAGCCTGTCTCCTCTAAGATAGGAGTAGGGACATTTGACTCTGCCTCGTATGGGGAAGAGGCCGGTGAGAGGGGAAGAGAGGGGATGAGAGGGGATGGAGAGGGGAACATCTGAGTGGGGAATTGAGTGGGAGAAGCCAAGGTATCCACGACCACCCTACCCTCAGGTCAACCTCTTGACCCTGACAAATGGGCGACAGGGGGGGGGGGGAAGAGGAGGAGACGAATGACGGCCACGGGGAGGGGAGAAGGAAGGAGGGGAGGAGAAGGAGAGGAGGGGAGAAGGAGAAGGAGAGGAGGGGAGAAGGAGAAGGAAAGGAGGGGAGAAGGGAGAACCAATGATCTGAGCCCCAGATCATTACATCCTCAGGTATCTCTTTCCATATAAAGTATAGCAGCATAAATAATATTTCCAAATCAGCAGGTACATGTTTGTAACAGTTTGTTTGTATATTTATGTTTCACTTACATATACAGTATGTGCTATTGAATTTAATAGGTAAAAATTGATAGGATAACTTACAAATAAATCTATGAATCCAATTATAAATGTTTTTGATTTCCGTTATTGATAAATTCTTGAGTTACTGTACTTGTATTTTTATACAAAAGTTCCATTATGTAGTGTTTTCAATTACATGTTTTACTTTGTTATATAAGTATGATTTGAAATAAAAATTTATGAGAAAAAATTCCTTACTACTTCCCTTCTTTGTGTGTGCCCATTTTCATGTGCTCCACCTTCAACATTTTCATTCATTATAAAGTCATCATCAATGATCTCTTCAAGAGGTATTCTTTGCTCAATGCAATAATTGTACAACAACATACATGCAACTTAAATCTTTGCACATTTATCTGGTTCATATTGAAGACTACCACCAGACCTGTGGAGACACCTAAACCGAGATTTTAACACGCCAAAAGTTTTCTCGATTACCACTCTTGTTCTTGCATGGCTCCTGTTATACAGCTCTTCTGGAGGGTTTTCAGGGTTTGTGAAGGGTGTAAGTAAGTTGTGTTGCAAGGGATAGCCACTGTCACCTGCATAGATATTTAATTTATAAAATGTGCATACATCTTTAAAAATCACTCAATAATCCTAAACCCACACTGTCTTTCACACACTATTTGATTCTAGCATCTGAAGTGGTTGGTTACCTTCCTCTGTCATATGAATACCTCTTGCATTACATACATCATTCTCATTTAATGTTCAGAGGCATATAACTGACATGTCAAAACAACCAAAACCACTTCCTTCCATATTTAACTTAATCATCCACTTGTAATCTCTGGTACACCCATGACACATGATATATATAAACACCAGTTTAAACACATTTCTGATGATTTCCATTCAAAATTATCACTCTCATTCTCCATATCAGGGCTAAAACACACTTTCATTTCTTTAATATAAAATCAACATGAATAAATTTCTTTATACTATTCATAATACAATAAGCTGTTACCATTCAATACTAAACAACTTTTATTTATAGACTGTACAGTGTACTGTATTTGTTGTGACTCGATAAATAACAAATAAGCAACCTACTGTACTATAAATGAAGGTCATATATAAAATGCATATCTTACCTAGCAAATAGGAAATGCCAAATTCTCCTGCTTCAAATCTGTCATGGAGTCTGCTGTTAGCCCATATGAAAGCATCATGAGTGCTTCCAGGGTATCTTGCACAGAAATCCATGATTACATTATCAGGATTTGACACAACTTGAATGTTCAAAGAGTGATATTGTTTTCTATTTACATATATGTTTTCTTCAACTTTTGGAGCTTTAATGGGGACATGGGTACAATCGATTGCTCCAATTACATTGGGAAACCTACTGATATTATTAAATTTTAACTTAGTTTGTATAATTTCATTCATCTCTGTTGGCATTTTTATTTCTGCTAGTCCTTTTCTGTAGAGAGCTTCCGTCACTCCAGTTATTATTCTTGATACACTCGATTGACTGAGACCAGTTGAATCTCCAATAACACTTTGGAAACTTCCACTTGCATAAAATCTCAGAGCTACTAACAATGATGTATGGGCAGGAATGGCTTGACCTCTTCTAGTTATTCTTTCAATATCATCTTTAAGGTCTTCACAAAGTCTTAAGATCATATGACGTGGAAAACGATAGTACCTTAACAATTTTTTATCACTTACATCTAATGGATTTAGACGATCTTTAAAGACTCTTTCTCTCCTTAAAGCTAGCTCATTACGTAAAGCAATAAGCAATAACATTTCGAATGTTTTTAACTGTTAAAATTGGTATATTTTTGGATGCGTGTCCAGGAACACTATACAGTATTGGGTACCTAGGAAAAATAAAGCATATTGTAATACAGCCTGTAAGATGAAATATATATATACACACACATACTGTACATACATATTTGGGGGTGTACAGTGTGGTGCCCATGATTGTCTATTTATCCTGCCACCTTTCTTCCATCAGCCCCTTGTCCCTATTCAGTCCCCATCCCTCTTTTTTTTTAACAGGCCATAATTAGAGGCCTAAGTATTCAATGACCAAAGTTTTTGTAGTTTTTACCCTAACCTAACATCATTTGTTCAGGATGTTTTTCTTTTATGTCTCACCCACATTTAATTTCAAAATAAAACCAAACAAAATAAATTAAAACTGTATATGTATAGCTAAGGTATACCCTTACTGATTACTAGGTGAACAGGGGCATTTGGTGATAGTAAATGATCACATCAGGCAGGTCTCATCACCTTCTCTCATTTTTCATGTTCACCAGTGTTTATTTACTTAATAACTACTGGTATAATATCTTGCTATTATAAAACTAATTCTACTATCATCAAACACATATTTACTTCAAGTTTCAAGCAGAGAATGCATATATAACTAACACGAAGGATTCCTCTTCACTAGATTCACCAGCTATAATATTTTGGTCATGTTCCAATATCAAATCGATCCCAGTGTTATGTAGTAGAGAAAAAATGACATATCCAGTTTACGTAAAGCTACGAGTGGTCGAAACCACACTTAAATCCCGAAATGAACTTACGAAGATTTTTCCACTTAGGGTAGTTAATTGAATACGGACGTAGCCGCCACGAAGGCGCTAAGACGGAAAACGCTCTTAGCTAAGAGGAAAAACCTTCGTAAGTACCTTCCTGAATCCGGCCCCAGGTCACTATTTACCCCATCACGCTGTGGTGAAAGATTCATTGACAACACCAATACATATTGTCTTCAACTGTAGTGCCAAAGTGAAGGCAAACAGCGTGTCCTTGAATGAATGTCTCCAAACGGGACCTAGCCTGACACAAAGGCTACATGACGTATTGTTACGATTCCGTACTGGTATTTTTGCTTATACTGCTGATATCAGTAAAGCTTTCCTTAGAGTAGGCTTACAAGAGGAGGATCGTAATTACACCAAATTTCTCTGGATTAAGGACCCACTGGATCCTGACAGTGATGTCGTAACCTATCGGTTTGCCTCTGTGCTATTCGGTGCGACTTCTTCACCGTTTCTACTTCAAGCCACATTAGATACACATTTGAAGAAGTCAAATAGCCCTTATAAAACGGAGATCAGTGACAACTTGTATGTCGATAATTTCCTGGGAACTACTAATGACAAATCCAAATTGGTAGAAATCTACCATGAGGCTAACCGTGAGTTGTTAGGAGCCAATATGCCACTACAATCTTGGGCCTCAAACAATAAATCATTAAACCAGATAATCGAGAAAGAATTTCTGGGTTATCAGGTGCCTAATCATTTAAAAGTTCTGGGCGTGGAATGGAACACAGGTACTGACGAGATGAATGTCAAGTCAGTACAAACCAATAATTCAACCCTTTCCATGAGAAAATTACTCTCGTATGTCAGTCAACCATTTGACCCTTTAGGGTTACTTAGTCCTATATTAATAAGGGGCAAACTCCTCATGCAGGAATGCTGGCAGAAACATATGTGATGGGATGATCCGTTGCCAATTGAGTTGCAAGATAAATGGCAAATACTCGCAACGGATTTCAATCAATTAGGTGTTTTGAAATTTCCTCGTAATGTTTCAGGACAAAACTTACCCACAAATTTGCACGTCTTTTGCTATGCCTCTGGCAAAGCGTATGGCGCTGCAGCCTACTTAGTCAATAATGCACAATCATTTTTACTCACATCTAAAGCAAGAGTAGCTCCAATCAAGAAGAGATCTTTACCGCAAATGGAGTTAACTGCATTGCTGGTGGGAGTACGATTGGCTCATTGTCTGATCAAGACACTCAATAATATTCACTTTGGTGAAATCGTAGTGTGGTCAGACAATGAGGCAGTCTTACAATTGGGTAAGAAATAACAACAATTAATAAAACTCCCTACGTTAGTAATCGTCTTAGGGAAATTCATGAATTATCTGCTGGATATAAATTCAAACATTGTTACGGCCCTCTCGGGACGCAACGGGGTTCTTACTCTGATGTTGTTAGAGGAAGTTGTATCCGGCCCCAAGCCAGTAGTGGCTTTCAAGGGATGAGATCCGTGACGCAAGTAACTTAAAGGGGAAGGGAAATAAAGTCAAGAACTTAATATAATATATTGACCACCACCAATAAATAATATAAAAAAAGATTACACGGGGGGAGGGGTATTAACACTGTACACAAACGTCTTCTCCTGAAGACTCTGGATCCAAGCTCTCGGTGCTAAGTCTTCGGTGCTTTCGTGGCCTCACAACGAATCCTTTGAGAAGCTGAGCCTACCCTGGCCACAGGTCAGCCAAAACACAGGTCCACTGGGGGCACCGCCGTGGAGGCCGTCAACCACAAGTCCAGCAGGTCTGCTGGCAGGTTCCGGACCAGCAACGCTGGCAAGGCCACTCCACAAGCGATATTAGGGTAACGCCCTAGTCCGGAGCCTCGTGTGATACCACAAATCACTCTCCTGTCCTCAATACCCCAGTGGATAATCGTCTCCAGCAGTCGGTCCCGGGTAATCCTTCTACTGCCACTCCACTGGCAGGGTAACACCACAGTGTTCTTCCGGGGGACGACTTCACAGCTGCTGCAGCAAAGCACAAGGTATGGAGACGGCTGCCTTGGGTAGACTGCCTCAACTTCCATCACAGCAGTCCCAGGTCGACTCTGTAAGCAGACACGTCATCAATAACAGGGACACTAAAACACCTCACTTACAGGCTCAGACACAAACGCCCAACATATCCACTCAATAGATGGCGTTGTTGTCTGAGCACCACCTCACCAGAGGTCAGCGGCGGCTGTGTTGAGCGCTGAACGGGACTGGAAACTGGCCCTCGTAGCCAGTACACGTCGTCCTCACCAGGTGTCGTCGTCCGTTTGGAGGGGGTCTCGGGAGCTGACCCACCGATGGCACGGTCGTCACTGCTCCGTGCTCGGATGCTGGATCCGGGTTCGTAACAAACATGTCCCCACTAAGGACAATCCTGCAGATTACCTATCAAGAGGTTAAACATTAAAACAGCTAATCAAGTCTTCGATGTGGTTTAATGGACCTTCATGGCTTGTTAGTGGTCAGTGGCCCAAACAGAAACTACAAGTCATAGTGACCAGTATCACTACTCCCATGAAAGACCCAGAACCTCATCGAATCTCAGCTATTAATCCTCACAATTATTCCAACTTGAGTAAGTTATTAAGAGTGACAGCACATGTGTTTGACTTTCTTGCTAAGATAGGAATCAGGCATAAGTTTCCCAATCCTATCCTCTACTGGATTAAACGTGCACAAGAGACGTATGGAAGTGAACATGAAAATCTTCCTGATAAATTAACCAAGTCTCTAGGTATCTGGTATGATACCAACACTCATAATATATTAAGGTGTGGAGGACGTCTGCTTCATGCAGAAATTGATTTGGATACAAAGAATCCGATCCTTCTACCACGTCACCACATTATTACAAAACTTCTAGTTTTACATCAACATCAATACGGTACTTTGCATGGTGGAGTGTTGGACACTCTCACCGACTTGAGACAGAAATATTGGCTTCCCCAAGGTCGTCAAACTGTCAAATCACTCATTAAGTTCTGTGTAATCTGCAAAAGATACGACGGTCGAGTGTGTCCTTACCCAGGACCTCCACCACTCCCTAAGGAGAAAGTAGTCCATCTTCGTCCCTTTGAAACCACTGGTGTCGATTACACAGGAGCCTTGCTTCTCACTGGCACTCCAGATAAGATACCAGTGAAAGCTTATATTTGCCTCTTCATGTGTGCAACCACACGAGGCGTACATCTAGAAGTGACTTCTGACATGAGTGCCGAAGCCTTCATCCAAGCTTTTCGTAGATTTGCAGCTCGCAGATCCTGTCACAAACTAATGATATCTGATAATGGTTCAAATTTTGTGGCAGGAGAAGCCTGCCTACGATAGATATGGAATCATCCAGAAGTGCAGTCTGTCATGCAGAGACGACAATGCCACTGGAAATTTATAGCTCCCAGAGCCCCCTGGCAAGGTGGGTTCTACGAACATGTAATAGGGACTGTCAAGAAATGTTTAAGGAAGACCTTACATCGACAGAAAATTAGTTTCTCTGAACTCCAAACACTCGTCGTGGTAATTGAGGCGCGAGTCAACAATCGCCCATTAACCTACCTATCAGATGACTTCTCACAGAGAAAACCCCTGAGTCCCTCACATTTAACACATGGAGGCCTGCTGAGTCCTCTGATACCTTTGGCAGAAGAGGATCCAGTTGACCCCATGTGACTTGAAGTGATTTAGTGGAAAGTTACCAACATCTCTCGAGAATAATTGAAAGGTGGAATAAGGTGTAGACTCAAGTGGTCGTTTGCCGTTGCTGAGTGGCGGTTGCTGTGGGGGGGTGTGGAGCTCCCGCTGGTCGGGGCCCCACCTGCCAGTATGGACGGGGCTGGTACTAGCCGTATCAGAAGACTAGACACAGTGCGGCTGGATTTTTCTGCTGATGTGGGTTGGCCCGTTGTAGAAGTTGCCCTCCTCGACGTCCTCCGTGTTGACGTCCCCGAGCTCCTGGGCCTAGAGAAGTTGTCGCCCGCCCGTGTTGCGGTGTCGTTCGCCAAGTCATGTATACCGGGAGTTTGTGGCCCGCTGGAATGGCCGCACGCTTCCTCTTCCGGATTCGGCTGTGTCTGTAGAGATCTCGGATCCCTGGGGGCCCTTGACGTTTGTGAGTATTCACGGCGTGCCGGTGACCTTCCCCGAGGCGGCCCTCATGGCCTTGTTTACGCGGTTTGGGTCGGTGGTGAAGCACCGGTTCAACACTTTGAGTGCGGGCCGACTGAAGGGGGTCCGGCTGGGTTCACGCACGCTTGTCATGCGGCTCACAAGCCCTATACCGTCCAGGGTCTCATATCGTGGGCTGTCTCTGAGGACCTTCTATCAGGGGCAGACCCGGACGTGTTTCCGGTGTGGTGCTGAGGGCCACGTCGCGGCCGGTTGTGACGCTCCTCATACAGATGCCCCTTCAGTTTTCCTAGAGGATGATTTTCCTCGCTTATCTGTGCGTGTGGACTCCCCGGCGGATTCTTGCTCTGTGCTCGTGCCTGGTGTGGATCCTGCGGCGGTTCCGGATGTCGATACGTCTGGACCGGATGTGTCTGCCCCGCCGGTGAGCTCAGGGGACCTAGGGGCACCTGTTTCGGACCTTCATCGTTCGATGCCTGTGGACGTGCATCCGCATCCGTGACCTTGGAGGATGCTGTAGGGGTGGTGCCTGAGTCTCCTGCTGGAGGCCGTGTGCTTCCCGGGGCTGACGGTGCGGTGGTATGGTCGCCATCCCTGGATACCTCACGTGTGCAAACGTCTTCCCTTCCGCCTGTTGTGTCTCTTCCTTCTCCGACTCCGGTCTCCGTCCCTAGTGGTGGCTTTTTGCCCCGCGTTGTTGAGGCTGCTGTTCTGCGGGAACGTGCTGCCCCGATTTTGGGGCCGCCTGTCGATGGTTCTTCTGGGTCACCGCTTGTTGGGGGTGACAGCTCCGACGATCAACAGCCTCTGTTTAAGCTCCGTCGCTCGGCTCGGGGTGCGTCACCTCGCCGGTCGTGGGCAGAGGAGCGGGATGAAATGGAGGATGATGATGTGGCCGACGCTGTGTTGCCTCCTGTGGTGCCTTCTGAGTTGGATGCTGTGCCTCCTGCTGGTGGCTCCCCTCAGTGGGCTGTTGCCCCTGGTAAGAGCGATCTTGTGGTAGTGTTGACGAAGGATGTGAAGCGGGGGGCCTCTGCTCCTGTTCCGGTTGGTGGGGGCTCTAGGGCCCTTGCGGAGCCACCCTCCGCGGGTCTCGGTGCGGTTCCTGACACCGAACGGTGTGCACGCCCTAGTGGGCGGGCCGGTGTGCGGCCTGCAGTGCAGTCAGAGGTGCTTCAGAGTGTGCGCCCGTGTGCCCAGCGTCCTCGGGGGAAACCTGTCCCTTTTGTCCTCTCGACCGGAGAGGTGCTCGACGGATCTACGGCAACTGTGACTTTTCAGTGTGATGACTTGGTGCGTCCTGTTCCCTGGTGCCCTTCTACCATCTGGGTTCCACGAGAGCAGTGTTTTGTCTCGGGAGTGCCGAATTCGATGCCTCGGCCTACTGCGACTCCTGGGTGTCCGATTTCTGACAGTCTCCAACTTGTTTGGGAGGCTTATTGTTTACGGTTTCCTGCTCGGGAGTACCCGGAGAAGTATGAGTGATTGGTTTATTGGTGTGTTTGGTTTCTGTCTGTATTGTGCATGATGTTTCCCCGGTGCCTGCGTGCACAGGTGGGTGTCCTTGTCTGTGCGTGTGGGTGGTGTGGGTATTGTTCTTGCCCCTGCATGGCTTGTTTTCTTGTATGTTTTGTGCTATGCACTTGGTGTGTGTGTTTGTGTTGTGTTTTATGTTATTTATGTGATATTTATTTGTGACATTCTGTTTGTGTGTGTGTGTGGGTGTGTGTGACCTCCAGTGCCCGTTTCGGGGTTTTCTCATTGTGCCTTAATTTGTTTTAATAATAATAATATAATAATAATAATAATAATTTTTATTTAGGCAAAGGTACATACATAAAGAGATTTTACAAAGTTTGTTGGCTTTATAGATAAGAGCTAGTACATACAATGCCTAAAGCCACTATTACGCAAAGCGTTTCGGGCAGGAAAAAACACTACTGACTAAAGCTTAAAACTAATGGGTAAAAAGAAAAAAATGCGTTGAGTACAAATAAAAATAGAGGTAAAAGAGGGGGGAACATTGTTGAAAAAACAGCACAAATACAATTACAAATTATTACAGAAAATTACATTAAACCAGCGTTGATTTGTAAAACAAAAAAACAAAAACAAAAAACATACATGGGTTGACAATAGAGAGGTAAGGTAGGTTACAGGGAATTTATTAGGTATAGCTTCGTTTTTAACTTAAACTGGTTGAGAGAGGTACTGTCTTTAACATGGTTGGGAAGGTCATTCCACATCCTGGGCCCCTTGATTTGTAGAGCATTTCTGGTTTGATTAAGTCGTACTCTAGGAATATCAAAACTGTATTTATTTCTGGTGTGGTGCTCATGGGTTCTGTTACAACCTTCTATGAAGCTTTTGAGATCAGGATTGGCATTACAATTTAGCGTTTTGTATATGTATAGTACACATGAGAGAATGTGCAGTGACTTAATGTCTAACATATTCAGGGATTTGAATAGGGGTACCGAGTGATGTCTGGGGCCAGAATTGGATATTGTCCTAATAGCAGCTTTGTGTTGAGTAATTAGAGGACGTAAGTGATTTTGGGTAGTAGAGCCCCAAGCACAAATACCATAGTTGAGATATGGATAGATAAGGGAGTAATAGAGAGTCACCAGGGCAGGGCGTGGTACATAATATCTGGTTTCAACAAGTTTCTTGGTTCTTGTATGTTTCGTTTGCATCCGTGTTTTCGCACTTTGCTATGTTTGTCCTGAATGTATGTATGATTTGTTTTCTATTGTCTGGTTTATATATTGTGTATTTCTTTTCTAAAAATCTAATTTTGTATATGTATGCGTGTCTGGTGTATTCTGTGTATGGTTGTTGTGTCTTTCCATGTCCATATGCGTCCGTTTGTTGTATGTCCATTATTATGTTTAATTTTGTATTCGGTCTTATGTCCCTGGAGTTTCTAGGGTCTTGTACTGCAATGTTCTTTTATGCCTGTGTTTCTACTTATGTTTTGTTGTTCTGTTCTTGTTCTTCTGTTCATGTCTTGTTTATTGTGCTATACTTTGTATATTTCTTTTATAAAAAAAAAAAACTGTCAAATCACTCATTAAGTTCTGTGTAATCTGCAAAAGATACGACGGTCGAGTGTGTCCTTACCCAGGACCTCCACCACTCCCTAAGGAGAAAGTAGTCCATCTTCGTCCCTTTGAGACCACTGGTGTCGATTACACAGGAGCCTTGCTTCTCACTGGCACTCCAGATAAGATACCAGTGAAAGCTTATATTTGCCTCTTCACGTGTGCAACCACACGAGGCGTACTACATCTAGAAGTGACTTCTGACATGAGTGCCGAAGCCTTCATCCAAGCTTTTCGTAGATTTGCAGCTCGCAGATCCTGTCACAAACTAATGATATCTGATAATGGTTCAAATTTTGTGGCAGGAGAAGCCTGCCTACGATAGATATGGAATCATCCAGAAGTGCAGTCTGTCATGCAGAGACGACAATGCCACTGGAAATTTATAGCTCCAAGAGCCCCCTGGCAAGGTGGGTTCTAAGAACGTATAATAGGGACTGTCAAGAAATGTTTAAGGAAGACCTTACATCGACAGAAAATTAGTTTCTCTGAACTCCAAACACTCGTCGTGGAAATTGAGGCGCGAGTCAACAATCGCCCATTAACCTACCTATCAGATGACTTCTCACAGAGAAAACCCCTGAGTCCCTCACATTTAACACATTTAACACATTAAAACTAAAAACTAAATACTACGAAGATAAATTTACCCAAATAAAGAGCAACATTAAACAAACATGGAGAACAATTTCACAAATATTGGGATCAAAGAAGTCTTTAAATAACAAACCGACTCTCCTGTCTAATAACGATGGTCAGCTTTCAGCCTCTGATTCTGCTATTGAGTTCAATAGGTTCTTCTCTTCCATTGGTTCATCCCTTGCTAATGATATTCCATCTTCCAGTACTGACATTAAGGACTATCTTACAGGGAACTATCCCCAGTCTCTGTACCTAAAGCCTATTAATTCCATTGACGTCAATGAGATAATCCTTTCCCTTAAAACCAAGTCTGGTGCCCTTGAGGAGATACCAACTTTAATCTACAAAAAAGCCTCCAGATCTTTAGCCCCTGCTATTGCTTTGCTCTTCAACAAGTCACTTGAACTCCAAACCTTTCCAGATATTCTAAAAAAAGCGAGAGTAACGCCTGTCCACAAATGTGGTGATCTCACAGATGTTAACAACTACAGACCTATATCAATCCTGCCAAACTTGTCAAAAATTTTTGAAAAACTAATCTATAAGCAGCTTTACTCATATTTAGCCAAACTCAATATACTTAGCCCTTGCCAATATGGCTTCAGGCCCAAAAAAAGCACTAACGATGCACTTATTAGTATGCTTAACTCGATTCATACAGCTCTTGATAAAAATGAGTTCCCTGTTGGGTTATTTGTGGACCTGCGTAAAGCTTTCGATACTGTCAACCACCAAAACCTTCTTCTTAAATTACGTCATTATGGTGTCAGAGGACACTCCCTACAATACCTCAAATCCTACCTTACTGACAGGCTCCAATGTGTTTCTGTGAATAATACAATTTCTCCCACCCTACCCATCAACATTGGTGTTCCCCAGGGCAGCATACTTGGCCCTCTCCTCTTTCTCATCTACATTAATGACCTTCCAAATGCCTCCCAACACCTCAAACCAATCCTATTTGCTGACGACACAACCTTCATTTACTCCAGTCCTCCCCTTGCTCTAAATGCCACAGTAAATACTGAGCTAAATAAAGTCCATCTGTGGCTAACTGCCAACAAACTCACCCTTAACATTGACAAAACTTTCTATATTCTGTTTGGCAATAAATCCTCTAATCAAATAAATCTCAAAATAAACAATACCCAAATTTGTAACAAATTAGATGGCAAATTCCTTGGCATTCTCATTGACCCCAAGCTGAATTTCCAGGGACACATTCAAAACATATCAAAAAAAGTTTCAAAAACTGTGGGCATTCTTTCTAAGATCAGATATTATGTACCACGCCCTGCCCTGGTGACTCTCTATTACTCCCTTATCTATCCATATCTCAACTATGGTATTTGTGCTTGGGGCTCTACTACCCAAAATCACTTACGTCCTCTAATTACTCAACACAAAGCTGCTATTAGGACAATACCCAATTCTGGCCCCAGACATCACTCGGTACCCCTATTCAAATCCCTGAATATGTTAGACATTAAGTCACTGCACATTCTCTCATGTGTACTATACATATACAAAACGCTAAATTGTAATGCCAATCCTGATCTCAAAAGCTTCATAGTAGGTTGTAACAGAACCCATGAGCACCACACCAGAAATAAATACAGTTTTGATATTCCTAGAGTACGACTTAATCAAACCAGAAATGCTCTACAAATCAAGGGGCCCAGGATGTGGAATGACCTTCCCAACCATGTTAAAGACAGTACCTCTCTCAACCAGTTTAAGTTAAAAACGAAGCTATACCTAATAAATTCCCTGTAACCTACCTTACCTCTCTATTGTCAACCCATGTATGTTTTTTGTTTTGTTTTTTGTTTTACAAATCAACGCTGTTTTAATGTAATTTTCTGTAATAATTTGTAATTGTATTTGTGCTGTTTTTTCAACAATGTTTCCCCCTCTTTTACCTCTATTTTTATTTGTACTCAACGCATTTTTTTCTTTTTACCCATTAGTTTTAAGCTTTAGTCAGTAGTGTTTTTTCCTGCCCGAAACGCTTTGCGTAATAGTGGCTTTAGGCATTGTATGTACTAGCTCTTATCTATAAAGCCAACAAACTTTGTAAAATCTCTTTATGTATGTACCTTTGCCTAAATAAAAATTATTATTATTATTATTATTATTATTACATGGAGGCCTGCTGAGTCCTCTGATACCTTTGGCAGAAGAGGATCCAGTTGACCCCATGTAACTTGAAGTGATTTAGTGGAAAGTTACCAACATCTCTCGAGAATAATTGAAAGGTGGAATGAGGTGTAGACTCGAGAGTACCTCACAGCTCTACGAGAGTACCACTATGGAGCTTCGAGCCCCTATAATAAGGTTCAACTCAAACTAGGAGACCTAGTACCGATTGACAGTGATGGAACCAGGTCAGAATTAATGGCCTATAGGCAAAATTGTCTCTATCTACCCAGATCACCAAGGCATCCTGAGAGTAGTACGGGTTTTGTGCCGATGCACTACTACCCTAAAAACATTAGAGAAGTTGGTACCTCTCGAATTAGTAGAACGAGAGTGTTTAACAGAACCAACTTCACCTACAGTTTCCGAGGACAACAATTCTGATCCACCAATCAACAATGTAAATGGAAACTACAAGCCTATTATAGCTCTAAGAGAAAATAATTTACCATCCAATTTGAGTAATTATGATGATGCTGTGTTGTGATGTCTAGTAACAAATCAGTTACAAGTCACAATGACCCAAGACATTCACCTCATGGTGGATTCTCAGTTTCCTTAAATTGTATGATTTAATCATTAATTTGGTGTAGGCTATCAACTATAACATTATTCCATCTAGAGCATCTATGAGTTTACGAAACTTTAAGACTTAGTAACAACCGTTACACGTCATCGCGACACCAGTCATGGAGTACTTTGTAGGCTTTAGTAGTTATTAACTTTAGATGGTTCACAATTCCATGTTTTACATTTAACATGAGTTGCTTTACAAGACTTAGTCTTATCTGTCCTTGACAATTACGGGACATCCGTTATGTGTGTACTAACGTACTAACATACTAACATTATATTAACTTCAGGATAGGTACGTCATTACTCAACATTGAACTGCGACCCGAGTTTTTCCCCCCGAGGTTATGTTGGAAATTTCCAACACTGACACACTACCATTGTATTATAATACATCATTATTGTATACTAAGTACAGTAATTATTAATTCTACTAACTGTAGCGCTAACATAAATTAATATTTCTTTATCCGAGCGTATTGCTAATATTCTCACGACATCGAGAGGCAGGTTTGCGTCAGATAATGTCCATCTAAACTTATTTATTACCAATATGTTAGAGAATTGAATGTGGTTCTCTAAATTTATTAGTATTCCGTGCAATAATTAACTACGGATAATATAACTCCCAATAATCCAAAACCGGGAGTTATTATCAAGTACCAGTTTTATCTGTTACGTACGAATGCTATGGAGAAAATAAAATTTCTCTCCATTTCTCGATTAACATCATTTAACGAGAATATGATCTTATTTAATTCCCTACAATTGCAACCCTGTTCTCATTAACGCATTACATCAGTAATTACACGGAAAAGAATTATCCGTGATGATTAAATTCTGTTGTGAATGGGTGAGACGGGCTGAGGGAGAGAGGCGTGGAGACGCCATTCGCCATCTAGGACACGAGGTAGCGACGCCAACAATCACATCATGCGTCCCGGGAGAGTTGAATTTCTATCAATTCTACGTTAGGCCCTTGCAGTTAATCGACCTAGGAGCGTGCAATTGCTCCAGTAGCAATCTAGGATTTCTTCGGTGGACAACCAGCAGGTTAAGTGCCCTAGTATTAGTTATATCATGAGATCTCTATATATATCTTTTTACTGTGCACTGTCTTACGCCACGCGACCTCCCCAAACAATAAGTACGTCCATAAGGAATTAATTTTATTCCTTCTATGGCATAGTGAGGATACTAGATAGTAGGTGTAAACAATTAGTATATTTATTGAAATTTCAGCTTGTGATGAAAGCGTTCGTGCTCCTCTCGTTCCCACGCCATGCTCGAGCTCATGTGTTCCAGCAAGTAGCAGACGACGCCATTGCACCTCTACCTCTCCGTTCACTATTACAGCTAAGCAGCTGAACCCTTTTCAATTATTTTCTTTGATTGAGTGAAATCTAGAATCGATTATCAGTCAAGGATATTTAGTTTATTTGATTTGAGATATCTAACATAATTTGATAGCCTCATAGAAGTCAAATGAGAATAATTTCTTGTTTAATCAACATATAATCTTCTTACCATTAATCAATTTATCTAATGTTTATTTACATGTTATTTAGTAGAAATTACTAATTTTATTCGAGGAAGAACCAGTTTCGATGAAGCGTACTGGGAGTAGATTACTTCTGGTATTAACCCCCATTTTGCGAAGGACGGAAAGTTTATATTCGAACATTAATGTATTATACAGTCCATTGAAGTTTAAAGAATAACCTTTAATAGTTTCCTTATCCATAGGCACTGGTATTTCAGTCCTTATCATTTAACTTTATCTGTTTCCCTTTTCAGTCAAAATAGGGGGGTCCTTCGATTAATTTAAATTAATCTATTAATTAAATATCAATCAATTAATAGAGAGTAAGCTTTCTTCCCAACAGGAAGTCCTTGGGGGATGACCCGAGAGACCCTGGTTTCCGAACAGGGAGGACAACAGCATCGAGCCAGTCTTCAGGGACTGACGACTCCCAGACCCGATTGTAGTGACTCAGTAAATACTGAGATGTGCACGGAGGGAGATGGCGAATCATTTCATAATGAATGCCATCGGAGCCCGCTGCCGTAGAACAGCAAAGGGCTAGGGCAGACTGAAGCTCAGAGAGAGAGAAGGGATCATTATAGGGAAGGTGAAGATAAGTACAGAAATTTAAAGGATGAGATTCAAGAATAGGCTTACGAAGGAAAGAAGGATTGGGGAAGATGAGAACCAGAACTAACAGAGGAAAAATGGGAACCCAGTTCAGTCGCGACCTGCAACGGGTCCGCCACAAGAGCACCATGGAGGCGAAGGACCGGCGAGACATCGGGAACGAACTTACCCGCAATCTTGCGGATACGCTTCCAGAACAGTGGGAGAGGAGCTTCGGACGTAACGGTGGAGACATATGACGCCCAACAAGCACGTTTAGCCACACGGATGGTCCTACGGGCCACCGCACTTGCCTTCCGAAACGAAAGAAAAGACTTAACTGTCTGCCGGCGGCGATGTCTCTTCCAGGCTGCACGCTTACAGCGGACAGCCCGAGCACAGTCCACATTCCACCAGGGAATGCACTTCCGCGTTCCCCGAGAGGAAGAGCGAGGAATAGAGTGGAGGGCAGCGTCAAAGACAGTGTCATGAAAAAGAAGGAGGGCGCGAGGGAGAGGCAGAACGGAGAGATCGGAAATAGCATGGAGAATAAAGAGGCGCCAGTCAGCCTTGGCAAACCACCACCTAGGGAAGGAGAGAGAAGGGCGAAAATAGAAAAAAGTAACAAGAATAGGAAAATGGTCACTGCCATGGAGGTCATCAAGGACCCGCCACCCGAAATCTAAGGAAAGGGATGACGAGCACAGGGAAAGATCGAGACAATAAAGAGAGCGAGTCCGAGAGTCCAAATGAGTGAGCTCACCAGAATTCAGAAGGGACTAAGAAGAAGAGAGGATGAAAGGTTCAAGGAGGCGACCCCGGGTGTTTGTCAGCACATCACCCCAAAGGGCATGACGACAATTGAAATCACCCAGCAGGAGCACAGGCTCCGGCAAGGAGTCTAGGAGGTGTTTAAGATTGGGAAGAGAAAGTGGGACAGTGGGGGGGGAGATAAATGGAACAAACCGTGTACCATCTATGCACAAAGACACAGGCGGCAGAACAGTGGAGAGGAGGAAAAAAGTAAGGGGACAAAGGGAACATCGGAGCGAATCAAGAGAGCAGAAGAATTATGGATCCCAGCAACAGGGGGAGGGGGGGAGAGAAAAGAATAGCCACGGAAGCGACCAGGACGAGCACCAAGCATCGGCTCCTGGAGACAGACACAAAGGGGCGAAAACTGTGAAATGAGAAGTTGGAGGTCAAGGAAATTGGCGTAAAATCCACGGATGTTCCATTGAAGAAAAGACATCAGCAAGGAGAGCAACAGAGAGCAAAGAAGAAACAAAGGTGAAGAAGGAACACAGCACGCTAAAAAAAAAGCACAGGTCAGGATCAGGGTCAGCGAAGTCAGAGTTAGGGAGCATGGGTAAACTGAGTAAAGGAGGGAAAGAAGCGGGAGGACAGACCAGAGGTGGACGAACAGGGTCTGGAGGAGAAGGCAGGGGAGGAGGAGGGGCAGAAAGAGGGGGGCACACATCAGCAAGGGCAGTAACCGAGATGGAACCGGGGGCTAAAGAAACCTTCACAGTAGGAACAGGGGGCTCCACCACTGAAGCAGGAGGGGAAGGAACGATAGAATGAGAGATAGGGGGTGAAGAAAGTGAAGCCTTCTTACCGACCGGGGAGGAGGAAGGAGAGGAGCCAGGTTTCCGCTTCTGACTCAAAAGATACAGGTGTCCCAGCAGCAATGTACTGGGCAACAGACTCCAACGTCTCGATAGGAGAAGAGGGGTGAGAGCGAACAACACGACCATCAGGAGAGCGATGGACATCGGCCCACACAGTCAGACGGCGTGGAGAGCCAAGAGACGGAGGAGAATGACGGGAAGGAGGACCAGAGGGAGAGGAAAAAGAAGACAAAGGAGACGTGACAGACTGGGTAGAAAGAAGGGGAGCCCTGACAGAGAACCAGGAGGGGGACCCTTCCGGACAGAACGGAGGGAAACAGGGGAGGTGGTGGTGGGCGTGTCCGGGTCTAAGGCTTGGAAACGGTTGTGAGACTGAGGAAGGCGGGAAGGACAAGGAAAGGAAGAGCGCACCACGCGAGCATAGGAGACACCAGTGAAAGAGGGGAGACGATGAACTTGGCGCCAAGCCTCAGGAAAAGACAAACGGTCCCGGTACTTCAAGTTGAGGACAGCCGCCTCAAGTTTGTAAAGAATACACGTATGGGAGAAGGTAGGGTGGGCCTCACCGCAATTGAGGCAGCGGGCCTGGGGAGAAGTGCACTCCAACTTAGAGTGACCCTCGCTTCCACACAGGGGACAGAGAGAGACAGGACTAGAGCATTTGAGGGCACCATGCCCAAACCTCCAGCACTTACTGCAGAGCCGAGGAGATGGAATATACTCCTGAACGGAGCATCTGGCACCAGCAAGAACGACAGAGGGCGGAAGGTTCCTACCATCAAAGGTAACCTTCACAACCCGAAGGGGCAGACGGCGATGACCACGAATGGGACGAGTAAATGTATCCACCTGAAGGACAGTATGACCCTGGGCCTCGAGGATATGCTTGATATCATCGTGGCAGTCCTTGAGGTCCCTAACACCGGTCTCAACATAGTGCAGGAGAACAGTGCCAACACTGGCATTCAATCCAGCGTTCTTCAAGACCCGAACAAGGGTCTCGCCAAGGCAGGTTAAGGCGGCCAAGTGGGTGGCCGCATCCTGAGAAGGAGCAGCAACGACACGGGTACCAAGACGAGTGGGGTTGAAGATGACAGAGGCATCCACGGAATCGACATGTTGCCTATTAAGAGAAAAATCGTCAGGAGGAGTTGAATCCAAAGGTTGGAGGTCAAAGTACTTAGTCCACTTAGCAGGACCAAACAAAGCATGGAACGAATTAGGATGGGAAGGGAACATACGAGAGTGGCCGTGGTGGGGACAGCGATGAGAACCCTTAGAGAGAGACGGGTCAAAAGGTGCAGTAGTCACAAGAAGAGATGGAGCCTTGCAAGGGGATGAGACGGTCACCACAGCAGGCTTGGGGCTCGACCCAACCACAGAGGAGGGAGGGGAGCAGGGAGGAAGAGTCCGGTCTGAGCCTAAACCTGGTCCTGTAGCGGGGCTACAGATCCCGGTCTTCCAGGACGGTCCGACTCAGGGGCCTGGTCGCCCACCCCATGAGCCTGGGTAAGAGTAGTCAAGTCGTCATCCATGCAACAAACCAATATATAAGGGACGGGACCTGGAACCAAGGGATACCACCTACCAGGGGTCCCTGGAACCAAGGGATACCACCTACCAGGGGTCCCTGGAACCAAGGGATACCACCTACCAGGGGTCCCTGGAACCAAGGGATACCACCTACCAGGGGTCCCTGGAACCAAGGGATACCACCTACCAGGGGTCCCTGGAACCAAGGGATACCACCTACCAGGGGTCCCTGGAACCAAGGGATACCACCTACCAGGGGTCCCTGGAACCAAGGGATACCACCTACCAGGGGTCCCTGGAACCAAGGGATACCACCTACCAGGGGTCCCTGGAACCAAGGGATACCACCTACCAGGGCAGCCAGGGAGGCAGAGCGCGGGCCAGTGCAGGAAGGGTATGTCGTCCCCAGCGGTGCTCCCCCTTTTCAACAGGGGAGTCCTACTACTTCGTTCATTCTCCCACACTGGTGCTAAGACCCCAGTCCCCCTATCGCCCCCAGCCTGGACACCCAACCATCCACTCAGGGCGGCCTCTCACAGGCGACCCCTCCAGCAGGTGGTCCGATGGCTCACAAGGCCCCTACATGCATGGTGCCCTTCAGCACGTACACCACCCAAAGAGCTGGCAGGAGAGGGGGCACAGGCAACCCACACCGGTCCCAGGGAGGTGTATGTGAGCCCCTCACCACGGCAAGGAGGCACCATGGAGGGGTCCATAAAGGTAAGATAAACTTAGGTACTGTATTGTAGTTAGAAAACACATTGTATTCAGTATAAAATGTATTTGTATGTTAATATTTTGGAGGGTGGGGAATGGATCAATTCAAATCCCTTTATTTTTTATGGGAAAAATCACTTCGACTTACGATCTGTCTCTGGGAACGGATTAGCATCATAAGTCGAGGCCCCATTGTATATATAAACAAACCCACAAGGGGATGTTATGAGAGAACCATGAGCGGTTGTCATGAGGAGGGTGGGTTGACACGAGCCAGAGTGCATAGGGGGAATTGTGTGAAAGCCCCATTCGGCTTCAGAGAAGCTTCAGGATCCTAGTGAGGTCACCAGCACTCCAGGTTGCATTCTTTTGACCATGTTGTGATACAGTTATCTAAGGCACATCTGGGAACATCCCATGCATAGGTTCAAACTCTCATCACAGCCCTTGTGGATTTGTTCATTTGATATATCACGTTATTGTGATTTGTGTATTATATATAACATCTGTGTATAGTGAATAAAAGTAAAAACAACATGGTGGGAAGAGGAGTGTTGGCGGTTAAGGTGTTGGTGAGGGAGGGAAGGTAGCAGCGTTTGCTGGCTGGTGTGTGGCAGCCACTGGTTATTTTGACTACCATACCAACTTAGTGGTTTTCTATGGTAAACACAAATGTAGATACTTATATATAACGTGTGTTTTAGTGTAATAACAGCAAATGGAGTATGTTGAAAGGAGCCATTTTGGTGAGATAGGTGGCATCGTCTGCATGACTTGTCATGCTGTGTAGGGTGGCCACCATGATGTTTGGGCACCATACCAAGTAAGTTGTACAGCTATGGTGAATAAAACATGTAGATACTTAAATATAATGTGTGCATATAGTGTAATAACATTACAAACGATATGGTTGGGGGAGGAATGTTAGTGTGTCTGACCATGAACGAGTGAGGTCTGAACTCACCATACCAGCTTAGTTGAAGTAATGGTGAACAAAACATGCAGATACTTGTATATAACCTGTGTATATAGATTAATAACAGCAAAACTATGTTTATTGTTTTATGAACATAATAATTGAATCACTAATATGCACACCATACTTTTGAGTAAAGCGATGATTCACGCATTTTATTATATAAATATACAGTATTACACTACACACTATTGAATATTATTACTGCAAAAAAAAACTATGATAAAATCACAGACATTTTAAATAATTATGTAATAATATCTTTGTGGCAACTCCCGCCTAACAGCCCAGGTGGAGCTGACCGCCTCTGATGATTATTCTGTCAATGCCTCAATTCTGCCAGACTTCCCTGCCCTATTGCAGCCAAAATATGTCACCTGCAATTTGTTTTCTCCTTGTGGTCAGAGAACACAAATGAACACTAATAAGTAAGTAATTATCAAAAGAAGGCACCAAACCGGGAAGGCTATGTAGCACCATCAAATGCGCAGAATAATCAGAGTGCAATAAATATCCCCAAGGATGCCAATACGAGAACAAAAACGCATAAGGCGAACAATATCAAAAGTATCCGAGTCACCAAGAATTCTATTGAGGGACAGGTGACCGCGCGGGGCGGTCGGAAAGCAAGACACACGCTCGTCCTGGAAGTCAAGGACATTCAAGAAGGACGTGCACGACCGTAAGAGGGACAATGCAACTAGGACACTAAGGAGCAGGGCGGCGCTCCATCAAGTGACCATGGGTTAAGCAAGTATGGCCAATACGCAACCTCGCTAGAGCTGTTTCCCATCGCTGGTTACGGTGATAGGAGGACGGCCACGAGGAAACACAACATTTAAGAGTACGTAGTTTGTTACCAGTAACAGACGACCAAGAAGCCTGCCAACGGGTAAGGACGGAGGAATGGCTAATCGGGTAAAAGTCGGAATATGGAATACCTTTACGAGAGATGGGACAAGAGCGGACAGCTTCCTTGGCGGCAGCATCCGCACGCTCATTTAAAGACACACCAATATGGCTGGGAACCCAACAAAACTCAACCGACTTAAATTTACTGTGAACAAGAAACAGCCAATGCTGGATCTCGACAACTACTGGATGAACCGGATTAAAGGACCCGAGAGCCATGAGGGCACTACGAGAGTCAACAACAACTACAAAGGAAGACTTGCAACAAGAAAGCAAGGAGACGAAGAGCATAGAGAATAGCATAAAGCTCCGCTGTAAAGATGCTAGTCTCCGGAGGTAAGTGACACATATAAGTGCGATCAGGAAAAACAACAGAGTAGCCAACACTGTCCCAGACTTAGACCCATCGGTGAAGACAGAAACGGAGCGGGAGTGAGAAGAAAAGTGTTCAAGGAAAAGGCGTTTTAGAACCGTAGGAGGGGTAAAAGCTTTAGTGATACAGGTCAAGGATGTACAAAACCGCGGAAGAGGGACTCTCCACGGAGGCAAAGAAGGAACAACACGAGGAGAAACATTAGAAATGCGAACGGAAAGAGAATACTGTAGGCGAGATAACCGGACAGAAAGTGGGAGGTGGTGAAGAGGAACAGGAACCGCAGGAGGGGTAAAAGTTAAAGCACGATAGAGGCGAGAGGAAGGATGTCGTAAGGACCGCGCAAGATAGCGAAGACAGTAGCGATCACGGCGGTCCTGGAGAGACAGGAAGCCAGTGTCAACATACAAGCTAAGGACGGGAGTCGAACGAAAGGCACCAGAATTGAGGCGCAACCATCAGAATGGTGCAAAGCATCAAGACGGCGAAGAGTAGGAGAAGCAGACGAGTAAGCAGGGCAACCATAATCGAGCTTAGACAGGACGAGAGAGGAATGTAAAGCAAGGAGAGTGCGCCTATCTGCCCCCCAAGAAGTATGGGACAAGACCCGAAGGAGGGTAAGGGCCTTAGAGCACTCAACACTGAGGTAAGAGATATGGGAAGACCAAGACAAACGAGTGTCAAGGAATAACCCCAAAAGCTTCGCGGAATCTTTGTACTCAAGGGGATGACCATAAAGTGACAAAGAGGGACGAAGAACGACCCGTTTCCGCGTAAAAGTCATGGCACAAGTCTTAGAAGTAGAGAACTTGAAGCCATGATCAGTGGCCCAAGACGACACGGCATCAATTGCAAGTTGAAGCCGGCGCTGAAGGAGAGGCGAATCATCACCCTGACAGCAAAGGGCAAGATCATCGACATAGAGAGCGGAGAAGACACCTGAAGGAAGAGAGGAAAGAAGGCCATTGAGGGCAACAAGAAAAATAGTAGTGCTCAGAACACTACCCTGGGGCACACCTTCGTATTGCTGAAAAGAGGCAGAGAGAGCGGTACCAAGGCGCACCCGAAAGGAACGACGAGAGAGGAAGCTGCGGAGAAAGAGAGGGAGATGACCACGAAGGCCAAAAGAATGAAGTTGAGATAAAATATGATATCGCCAAGTGGTGTCGTAAGCCTTTTCCAGGTCAAAAAGGACGGCAACAACGGAGGTCTTCGCAGCAAAAGCAGTACGAATATAGACCTCCAAGTTCACCAGGACATCTGTCGTGCAGCGGCACTTGCGGAAACCAAATTGAGAAGGGGAGAGGAGGTGATGGTGTTCCAGGAACCACATCAGACGAATGTTAACCATACGTTCAAAAGAGTTTGCAGACACAACTTGTGAGGGCAATAGGGCGAAAGTCCTTAGGGGAAGTACCCAGAGACCCCGGTTTGCGAACAGGGAGGACAACGGCATCGAGCCAGTCCTCAGGGACTGACGATGACTCCCAGATCCGATTATACAGACTCAGTAAATACTGAGACGTGCACGGAGGGAGATGGCGAAGCATCTCGTAATGAATATCATCGGAGCCCGCCGCTGTAGAACCGCAGAGGGCCAGGGCAGAACAAAGTTCAGAGAGAGAGAAGGGATCATTAAAGGGAAGCTGAAGACAAGTGCAGAAATCTAAAGGACGAGACTCAAGGACAGGTTTACGAAGAAGGAAAGATTGGGGAAGATGAAGACCAGAGCTAACAGAAGAAAAGTGGGAACCTAGTTCGGAAGCGACCTGCAATGGGTCCGCCACAAGAGTATCATGGAGGTGAAGGACCGGTGAAACATCGGGAACGAACTTACCCGCTATCTTGCGGATACACTTCCAGATCTGGGGCAGAGGAGTTTCGGACGTAATTGTTGAGACATAAGATGCCCAACATTCACGTTTAGCCGTACGGATGGCCCTATGGGCCACCGCACTCGCTTTCCGAAAGAAAAGAATCGACCGTCTGCCGACGGCGGTGCCTCTTCCGGGCTCCACGCTTACAGCGGAGAGCCCGAGAACAATCCGCATTCCACCAGGGAACGCACTTCCGCGGACCCCGAGAGGAAGAGTGAGGAATAGAGCGGAGGGCAGCGTTGAAGACAGTGTCATGAAAGAGGAGGAGAGCACGAGGGAGAGGCAGAAGGGAGAGGTCAGAGAAAGCAGCACTGAGGGTAAATAGGTTCCAGTCCGCCTTAGCAAACTGCCACCTAGGGAAGGAAAGGGAAGGGCGAAAAGAGAAAAAGGAAACAAGGATGGGGAATGGTCACTGCCACGGAGGTCATCAAGAACCTGCCACGTGAAATCTAAGTAAAGAGAAGAAGAGCAGAGAGAAAGATCAAGACAGGAAAGGGTGCGAGTCCGAGAGTCCAAGTGAGTGGGCTCACCAGAATTCAGAAGAGACAGGGAAGAAGAGAGGAAAAACGGCTCAATAAGGCGACCTCGAATATTCGTCAGTACATCACCCCAAAGAGAATGACGACAATTAAAATCACCCAGCAGGAGCACAGGATCCGGCAAGGAGTCCAGGAGGTGTTTCAAATCAGGAAGAGAAAGCAGGACACTCGAGGGGAGATAAATAGAACAAACTGTGTACCATTTCCCCACAAAGATACGAGCAGCAGAACAATGGAGAGGCGAAGGAAAAAGTAAGGGGACAAAGGGAACATCAGCGCGAATCAAGAGAGCAGAAGAATTAGGAGCCCCAGCAACGGCTGGGGGTGGGGAGAGAAAGGAATAGCCACGAAAACGACCAGGACGAGCACCAAGCATCGGCTCCTGAAGATAGACACAAAGGGGCGAAAACCGCGAAATTAGAAGTTGGAGTTCGAGGAAATTGGCGTAAAAACCTCGAACGTTCCATTGAAGAATAGACATCGACGAGAAGAGAAAGGACAAAAACAGAGAACAAGGAAGAAACAAAGGCGAAAGAGCAACAGAGCACGTTAAAGAATATCAGGGTCGGGATCAGGGTCAGCAAAGTCAGGGTTAGGAGGCATGGGTAAACTGAGCAAAGACGGAGGGAAGGAAGCGGGAGAACAGACTAGAGGTGGGCGGGCGGGGTCCGGAGGAGGAGGAAGAGGAGGAGACAACGGAGAGGAGCAGTCAAGGACAGCAGCAGGAAGAGGGGATGTAGAAAGAGGGGAGCGCACTTCAGCAAGGGCAGCAACCGAGAGGGAAGCGGGGGCCAAAGAAACCTCCATAGCAGGAACAGGGGGCGCAACCACTGAAATGGGAGAAGGAACAATAGAGCCAGTAGTAGGGCCGAGGAAGAAAGCGAAGCCTTCTTACCCGCCGGGGAGGAGGAAGGAGAGGAGCCAGGCTTACGCTTCTGACGCAAAGAGACAAGTGTCCCAGCAACTACGTACTGGGCAACGGATTCCAGCGTCTCAATAGGAGAAGCTGAATGAGAGTACACACGACGGCCGTTAGGAGAGCGATGGACATCCGCCTGCGCCGACAGGCGGCGGGGAGTCAATAGATGGAGGAGAAGGATGAGAAGGAGGATCGGAGGGAGACGAGGAAGAAGACACAGGAGACATGACAGACCGGGTAGAAAGAAGGGGAACCCCAGACAGAGGACCAGGAGGGGGACCCTTCGGGACAGAACTCAAAGGAACAGAGGAGGGGGCAGTGGGCACATCAGGGTCCAAGGCCCGGAAACGGTTGAGAGTCTGAGGAAGGTGGGAAGGACGAGGAGAGGAAGAGCGCAACACACAAGCATAAGAGACGTTAGCATAAGGCGGGAGCCGGCAAACCTGGCGCCTCGCCTCGGGAAAAGATAAACGCTCCCGATGCTTCAAGTTGAGGACGGCTGCCTCAAGCTTGTAATGGATACAGGCACGGGAGAAGGTAGGATGGGCCTCGCCGCAGTTGAGGCAACGAGCTTGGGGAGAAGTGCACTCCGACTTAGAGTGACCTTCATCCCCACACAAAGGACAGAGAAGAGACAGTCCCAGAGCAGCGGAGGGAACCATGCCCAAACCTCCAGCACTTATTACAAAGCCGAGGAGAAGGAATATACTCCTGGACAGAGCACCTGGCACCAGCAAGAATGACAGAGGATGGAAGGGTCCTACCATCAAAGGTGACCTTCACAACTCGAAGGGGTTGACGGCGACGACCACGAGGGGGACGACTAAACGAGTCTATCTGGAGGATAGAATGGCCCTGGGCATCAAGGATATGTCGAATATCGTCGTGGCAGTCTCGCAGATCTCGAACACTGGTCGCAACATGGGGCGGAAGGAGAATAGTGCCAACACTGGCGTTCAACTGAATTTTCTTTGAGACCCGAACAGGGATCTCGCCAAGGTAGGACAAGGCAGCCAAGTGGGAAGCTGCAACCTGAGAAGGAGCAGCAACGACACGTGTACCGAGACAAGTGGGGCTGAAAGTAACAGACACATCCACGGAATCAACGAGATGCCGATGGAGGGAGAAATCGTCAGGCGGCGCAGAATCAAGAGGGAGGAGATCAAAGTATTTGGCCCACGAACCAGGACCAAATAAGGCCTGATACACATCAGTACACGAAGGAAACGAGCGAGCGCGGCCGTGGTGCCGACGGCGTTGAAAACCCCCAGAGAGAGAGGGGTCAAAAGGAGCAGTAGTCACAACGAGAGACTTAGCCGCATTAGGGGACGAAGTGGTCACCACTGGGGGCATGAGGCTCGACCCAACCACAGAGGAGGGAGGGAAGCTGGGGGAAGAATTCAGGACGGACAAAGAAGAAGCAAGGACGGGGCCCAATGCAGCGGGGGCTACAGAGCCCGGTCTTCCAATACAGGCCAACTTGGGGGCTTGGTCGCTCACCCCATGAGCCTGAGAGGGTACAACAGAAACTTTTAACGACATAGAGACGTAGAGAAAGAAATTCATCCACGAATGTGCCCCCATACCTACCATGGAGCCACAATTAGAGGCAGGACACCCAACAGGAAGCTATTGCCGATCATGCCGGAGCCCCCTAAGGGTGCGTCGTAAGTATACGCCCCACAAACGCTACCTTCAGAACCGTCAGTCCGTCGAGATCGCGTTCAGCGATGAAAGGGGGATTGACAATAAAAGGTTCCCCTCGCTCGAGACGTCGGGTACTACAGTTCTACAGGTGCAAGAGTATGCCTCCTCAAGCACCTGGGCGTCAAAATAGAAGAAGTCCAAAGGAAGAACCAAAACAAGCAAAAGGTCGGCAGGAAAAGACAAGCAGATAGGAGAAGAGGGGGGAGAAAAACGAAACAAAAGGAAAAGGAAAAGCGATCCGGCACAATTAGAGAAGACAGCAGCAGGAGTGCAAGGCCATAAAAGGACAGAGGACTGTCCCACGGAGCATCACACTCCAGCAGCCGTCCACTAAGCCCCTCTCACGACGCCAACGGGCCGGATGGGGAGGGGGGGGTGAACACTAATGAGACAATTTTTATCTTTATTTTTTTTTTATTTCTTGTGCCTAGGCATGTTGCAGGCTATAATCACAAGAGCAGCCCATGGGTTAAAGCTGTCATAGTGGTCAAACAACCACGAGAGTGGGCTAACTAGGTTAAATTCATAAAAAGTCTTTTAAACAATAAAAGCTCTGTTATGGGTTCCATATTACCTGTTGTAACTACAAAAAAATGTCATTGTCCTTCTATATGAGGTTTCATGTCTTAATAGGCTCAATTTATATGAAAAACCTTTTAGAAACAGAATACTGACATGGTCTTTATATTGTATGAATCTTCATGTGTTTTATTAGAATTGATTTCTGTGAATAGGCTTTTAGACATACTGAACATTGATATGGTTTCTCTCCTGAATGAATGCTAATGTGTCTAATTAGATTTGATTTACTTGAAAATTCTTTTAGGCACTCAGAACAGTGAAATGGTTTCTCTCCTGTATGAATTCTAAAGTGCTTTATTAGATGATGTTTTTGTGAAAAATCTTTTAGACATACTGAACATTGATATGGTTTCTCTCCTGTATGAATCCTAATGTGCTTTGTTAGATTTGATTTAGAGATAAAGGCTTTTAGACATACTGAACATTGATATGGTTTCTCTCCTGTATGAATCCTAATGTGCTGTATTAGATGATGTCTCTGTGCATAATCTTTTAGACATACTGAACACAGATATGGTTTCTCTCCTAAATGAGCACTCATATTTAACTTTTAATACTTCTGAAAGTAGTTTTTAGATAAGAAAATAAATATTAAGGATTGTCATTAAATCTTTGTATGTTATTTGATGAGATATTTTGAGACAGTTTTTTGAACATTCATCACTGATGAGGTTTTTATTTTTGAAAAAAAAAGTTCCCACTGATGAGTATGAACAGTTATTTTAGTAAATATTTATATTAGTATAGTTTTATTACTAAAAATTAGTAAAGTCTAGTAGACAATGATTTTAAGTATTTTCTGCTGAATACATTATTGTTTGCTTTATAAATATTAGAGAAAAGTCTCAATAACATATGGTTTTTATTTTGCACGAGTTTTTGAATATTACTAAAGCAAATGTTATTAAAGATGCTAAATGCTTGAATTGTGGGATATGTAATTAATACAAGTTATTACCTTGCAGCCAGCATAGAGCAGCCATATTATGAAGTGTTACCTCTGCTGTCAAGTGATGGCACTGAATATCATATGAACTAATGAAAATTTCCCAATATCCTAGATATGAATATAAAGCAAATTATTAACATGTTAATTGTAAAAGTTAATGCAAAATTTGACAATATGTAAACCATTGATCTTATTGATTCCTGAACAGTATGAAAACATTGTGTCCATATTATAAAATATACTAGACTTAAAATATACTGTACAATATATCAAATGAATTACAGAGTGTAAAAGCTTACATATAAATGTAAGCTGTTCAACACATAACCCAACATCATCAAAATTTATGTCTGTGCATGAATTTGTAAATACATCAAACAAATCCAGTACCAAAATGTTTATTTTGAAATTTTCAAGAATGTACCATATGCCTTTGAATAACTTCCAAAGAAAACAAAGACTTTTTTATGGCACTGCAGGATGTTGTATTATATAGCAGCAGTACTAAGGTCTGTCTTATTATAAATAAAACTGCAGTGCTGTTGAATGTCTTATTATAAATATAACCACAGTAATGTGGGATATCTTATTATAAATATAACCACAGTAATGTGGGATATCTTATAATAAATATAACAACAGTAATGTGGAATGTCTTACTATAACCATAGCACTATGGGATGTCTAATTATAGATATACCCACAAATATGTCTTATTACATATATTACCTTATTTAGGTAGTCCTATGAACTTCAAGAGTAAATTACTTAAATCCATATTTATCATACGGTATACACAAGTTTTTTTAAGAATGCTCTTTCATATAATGAAAAAAAAGTGATTTTTTACAATGGAAAATTTTTATGAAAAATTTGATAAAAAAATAAAATTATATTGTAAAAATAACTCATTTAAATAACCTTGAAATGTTTTCTTTCAAAATAAAAATAATATAAACATACAGAACAATTACACTCAATGTATTATTAACAAATACAGAGATCAAATGCCAAGATACATCAAGAGTCCCTGGTAGTACGATTGGTTTTTGTACTACTTTACTCACAATCGGGAATTCCGGGTGGTACGAAAATGATTGGGCAAATTTCCTATCTTCTAATGCTCCTGTTTATCTAGCAGAAAGAAGCACCCAGGAGTTAGCTTGTTGTAGGGCTGTATCCTGTGGAGGATCAATAATTCAACCCTGGGCAGAATCTCGATATAAGCCTAACATGTACATATACACTGACTGCCTGTCCCCCAACACAATGAATTATCAACCATACAATAAATTTAATTTTAAATAAACATTCCTTTTGTTCCCATAGTGACATATAGCATGAGATACTGATAATACACTGTACACGTACAGGGCTTTAAACGAGTGTTACCATGGTGATAGTCCGTGAGATGCTGTTAATGCATGAACATTGCTTCAGATGAAGGTGTTAACAATGTGATAATGCAAGACATGACAATATTTAAAGGAGTCGAGTAAACATTAATCTACAGGATGCTCAGGCTGTGCATGTAATAATATATGGAAATGAGCTCAAGCAAAGTTTTACCCTTATACTGTAGTTGCAGTTTTACTGACATGGTAATGGCTTTCATGACACTGCTAATGACATTGTGTTTGCAGTATATCTGATACTGTGAGGTACTTCATAACACTGTTGAAACTATCATGTACACAGTATTTCTGACACTTCAGCTCTATTGCCACTGGGTGTTGGCACTAGAAGAGTTTCTTCTTCTTTCTTCTTCAGATCTTGGGAACTGCAAAGGAAAAGTTTGAGAGATCACCAGGTCTTAAATCAACAAATACAAAATACAGAATCTTTGACATTTAATACAAATTCCCAAAAGGAATAAATTTATGTTAGGTATGCCAATACTGTATTTCACTGTTTCTTTTGCCACAATCAAATACAAATAGGCAAAATAAAGTAGCCAGCAGACTATATATAACAAACATTAACCGAACATTGCAAATCTGTTTGTCCCATTCCAGATACCAAGAAATTTAAAGTGATTTTTAATTTTTTTTTTTTTTTTTTGGTGCACGAGATATTAACCCCTGCACTGTGGCACTGTATATAGCTGACATTTCCCTGGTGTGCAAGAAAAAAAAATCTTTCTAGCATTGGAAAATTGAGTTCCCTGATCATAGGATATTCATCATATGATTTTGGTTGTCGGAAATTTCAGACAACCCAAATACTAACCCCTAGCACAGTGAGATAGAAGTATTGTGTTAGGAAATCAAATTTACTAATACCCGTACTAATAATTCCTAGTGTAGGAACGCCATAAGTTTCCTACTATACATGGCTGCTGCTGCGTCAGCCGCCCCAAATCACATGGGGGACGACTTCTTTATTTGAATCTAATTAAACCCAGTCTAAACTCTGCTTTATTTGCATTGTAATTTAGATTGGAAATTGATTTATTTACCTAAAAAAAATTATACATCCATCCCAGGATGAATTCTCCACATACGTGACTAGCTGATTCCCAGTTGGTATAAAAGCCACGACATGTACACCAACCTCAATTAACCCTTAACCACTGGACTGCACCGAGAAAACTTGGTCGGTGGGAAACTGCGCGAACCGAGAAAACTCTTTTTGATTTTTTCATACCCAATCAAAATGTGTGCACGTTGGTTGTGTACGAAATAGACTCTTAGGATCTCCAGTGGGAGGCAGCCATCTTGGAAAAAAATCCCAGAATGCCCTAGGGCTGCTGGCTGGGTCAGTACTGCAACCAGTCCTCTTAAAAATACCGTCGCTTTTCGCTCGTATGCGCGCTATGGCCCAAAATGGACGTAATTTGAAGTGAAATCGGCTCACAAAAGTGATGTACTGTCCCATTTTCCGTTTGAGTCCTCCGGCTTACTCGGTTAGGTTCGGAGAGGAACCTTTCAATTAACGCTTTTCATGACGTTTTGAAACTTTAGCAGACTTTCCTGCAATCCTAACCTACCAGAGGACCCTTAACTTGCTATTTTGGAGAAAAAAAAAAGTTCAAAATTAATTTTAAATTTTTTTTCATTTTCAAATTAAGTCCATTTTCGGCCATACGGGTAAACAGCCAAATTCAGACGTAATTTGTAATAGGACAGGTTGAGTACTGAGTGAGCAACCATGGGTGGCGCATGTGCCTCTCTGGCTCCCAAACAGCTGTCCAATGCGGTGTTGAAAGATCGTGCTCTGTTGGTGAAATTCAAACATTATTGTTTGAAGAACACAAGGGTCATGATATTTGTGAAGCTAGGCGCAATAAGGACCTAACACAAAGGTCAGATGCAAGTGATACAGCACCTATGAGGACAATACTTTGAGCGTATCCAGTTGTAGCTCTGAGCGCCACCCTTGCCCACCTATGCCCTGGAAACACAAACCGAAACTGTCTCTATTTTCCGCTTGTAACAACTTGTAATAAAGTTGTTACATCTTGGCTTAACGTGTTTATGACGTATTAGAACGTCGTTACAACTTGCTATATTGGTTGTTATAACTGGTTAGGAGGTGTTAAAACTTGCTCGAACGTTGCACCAACGTCGTAGTTTCGGTGTGTGTTTGGTGGGTGCCTTCTTCAATTTATATAGATGATACATAAACGAATCGTTATCTGCATTCAGTGATAATGCATCTGATACAAGTAGCATATATGAACAGTGTTAGTGGGTTCCATGGTGGTGTTTTCCATTGATATTTTCAACAATAGCTGATTCTCTTCCAGACTGACTGACACTCTTTTAGGCTGGCTGAATCTCTTCCAGACTGCCTGAATCTCTTCCAAATTGACGAACACTCTTTGAGGGTAGCTGAATCTCTTCCTGTGTGGGCCCTTAACAAAGTGATCTTTTCAAGACAACCTTACAAATTGATCTTTTCCTATAATCTTCAATACTACCTTATGCTTTACAAGCTTGGCTACATACCACCTACAGATACTAAAGCCAAGGCTGTACGTGAGTGTCTTATTTGTAAGCATACAGAACGAAGAAACAGTAAGCGAAAATTTATCTGTACCTGGTGGTTATTACTCACTTCCTAAGTACTCAGTGTGTAATACAGTATGTTACTGTGTAAATAGTGTGTGAAACTGTTCATATTGAAATTTTAGTGAATTTTTAACAAGTAATATTGTGACAAACATTTATTGTGGACACATTACTGACACATGAATCACAGTTCCATGGAACATTATGAACGTTCTACTGTATACATATTGTAAAGGACACAAATATGCATCATGTACGATGAAAAAAACGCATTGGAAATACATAGAACAAATAATTGAAAATATATTTGTGGCAACACTCGGTGCTTGAATGGCCCACGCGACCGTGTCTTGGAGCTTCACACACAGGCGACCAGCCCCTGATGATGTCAGAGCGCACCTTGTCCATGTCTCCACACCCAAAGTGGAATTTGGTATTTATTTTTACATAGACATGTTCAGGGAAGGGAATTTATCATTTTACAAAGAAAAAGAATTTTTTGGGAACACTTGATTTTATGCGCACGGAGGGAATTTCACAATAAACGCGGCGCATCACAGTGGTTAACCACTGTGATACCGCCGTTAGAAACTCGCCTTTCGACAAACTAACACACTTCGTAGCAATCTAGTTCACACTGCTCCTCCTGCTTCTAATGCTGCTGGTGTCTACTCTATTTCCTGTTCATCTTGTCCTCTCCAATACTTTGGCGAAACTGGCCGTACACTGAATGACAGACTTAAAGAACACAAGAGAAGTGTTATGTCTGCAGACACTAACAATGCTCTCTTCTGCCATGTGAGGGATTCTAATCATCCCATTGATTGGTCTTCCTCCAAAATAATCTTTCCTGCCTCTACTCTACACAGACGCCGTCTTGTAGAATCGGCTCTTATTAACAATGTACCCAACATGAACTTGAGTCCTGGCTTTGTTGCTGTGGACTCTTCCCTTTCACAGTATATACTCAAATGCTCTAATCTTTCTAACAAACGTGACTTAACATAAGCTTTCCCCCTTCCATTTTTTTCTTTCTCTTTCCCTTTCTTTCTCTCTTCTCCCTTTTTCTGTTCATTGTCTTCTACGCTCCCTTGCTATCCTCTTCTTTTTCCTATTACTATCTCCTTCGGTGGTTATAATAGGAGCTGCCTCGTATGGGCCAATAGGCCTGCTGCAGTTCTCATTACTACTATCCCCTACACCTGACTTTCCTCCTCAGCTCTCTCTTGCCTATTTAATGCCTGTCCCTACCTGTCCTCATCACAATCGACTTGAGAATGGTCCAGGACGGACCGAAACGTCGTCGTCCCTTCAATTTCTAGTGTGTGGTCTGGTCAACATTCACCCCTTTTATTATATAATATCACAATACACACTATTGAATAATATTACTGCAAAATAACTAAGAAAAAATCAATCAGAAACATTGAAATAATTAGGTGATAATATCTTTGTGGCAACTCCCACCTGTTAGCTCAGGTGACGCTGACCGACTCTGAAGACCACTCTGTGAACGCCCACTTTTTGCCAGACTTCCTCAGTCTATTACGCCCAAAATATGTTTCCTACGATTTTTTTTTCCCCATGCTCAGGGAACACTAACATTTTTATAAGAAGAAAAAAAAATTGAATTTTTTTTCTTACGCACAGGGGTGTAAATCTCCTCAGGACCCCTTAGCAGCTTTAGGGTTAATGATTAATTGAGCCTTGACAAAAAGATACTGTACAACACAGTATAATGTACACTGTGTAAATATAGAAATGATTTTCAATTGTACAAGTGCATTACAGCTCTTAGTCAACTTTTTTTTATTAAAGTGTAGTGTGTTATTCTCATGTGAATTAGTAGTAAGCCTAGCTGTTGTGTGAAGTGAATGCCTGAAAAGTATCCACTCAATTTAACGGCCTATATGGGGCTGTACCCTCGTCGTTATTTCCGGAGCTCCGGTATTTCCGAAGTTAAGTCTGGTTGGGTAATTTTTCAAGTAACATTCAGGTAGGATATATTTTATACTGTATAACTAAAATTAAATAAAGTTTTTTCAAGTAACATTCAAGTAGGATATATTTTGTACTGTATAACTAAAATTAAATAAAGTTTATTGTGTAATTGTGTTACAATTTTGTACCACACCGACGATTAAGCCAGCTGTTGGCTGCTGCATGGATGATGTGTGAACCGCTCTGATCAAGTAGTGGGAAAAAAATTGGTTCATTCCTTTACATTGCAAAATATTTCATGTATTAATCAGTGATTGTTAATATTTTCTCAATAAAATTTTAGAGATGTGTTTTGTTTTACCCTGTACAGTGCAGGTAATGTATTTTTAATGTTACGACACAGGCTGTGGCAGCCTGGCCACACAATGGTGTTCGAGCCTTGTCATTAACTTAGAGCTAGCCAAGACAAAATCTTTTGAGCTCACCTTTTCTCTGCTAATGATAAAATATACATTTGCAGAGACTAATATGTAGCTTTTGTTGAAAAAAAAAAAAAAGTTGCAATACTATAATAAAATTGGTAAATTGACTTGCAGTACTTTTAACCACTTAACTGCGCAAAACGAGTATTCTCGGTCGGTGGGAACTGCGCCAACCGAGAAAACTCTCTTTGATTTTTTCATACCCATTCTGAATGTGTGCAAGGTTGGTTGTGTACAAAATGAACTCTTAGGACCTCCAGTAAGAGGCAGCCATCTTGGAAAAAAATTTCCGAGAATGCCCTAGGACTGCTGTCTGGGTTAGTACTGAATGAGCAACCATGGGTGGCGCACATGCCTCTGGCTCTCAAACAGCTGTCCGACTCGGTGTTGAAAGATCGCACTCTGTCGGTGAAATTCAAACATTATTGTTTGAAGAACATAAGGGTCATAATATTGGTGAAGCTAGGCGTAATAAGGACCTAACACAAAGATCTGCAACACCCAGGCTTGCTCACATAGAGGCCTTTCAGCAACACAGACTAAAGAATTTGCCACCAGGTGGAAAGCGTGCAATAGGCCAACGTGCATGCCTAGTATGTAAAACAACAAAACGGAGAGAACAGAAATGTAAAATGGTGCAAACATGGTGTGAAGGGTGTGCAGTTGCATTGTGTGCTGTCGACTGCTTCAACGAGAAGTGACACGCAATGTGGGAAATCATTCATATTTGCAAACATACAAGGCTTGAAACCAAAATCAAGAAATAAAGTTAAGTTCATAAATGGCCTCCTAATAGAATCAAACTCAATATTTGGTGCATTTACAGAAACCCAAACAAAAGACCACATGGATAGTGAAATCTGGATTCCGAATTATAATCTATATAGATGTGACAGAGTAATTAGGTCAAGTGGAGGAGTAGGTCTGTATATTAAAGAGGAGCTGGCATGCACAGAGCTCCTGAACTCGTCCAATGAGGTGGTAGAGGTACTTGGAAACAAGGTAGAAAATATGAATCTACTTATTATTTTAATATACAAACCATCAGATGCAACAGTTGAGGAATTCACTGAACAGATCCACAAAATAGAGAATATCCTTGATAACCTAGCAAACCCAGTACCAGATATCATCTTCCTCGGAGACTTCAATCTACCCAGTTTAAAATGGAGAATAGTAAACAATAACATTATAGCAGGAAATCAACCTGGAAATAACCAACCACAGGTCAGAGAACTACTGAGATTCTGTGACAAATTCTTGCTCAGTCAGCAAGAACGGGAACGTTCAGTCAACTAGGAACGAAAACACGCTGGACCTGATATTCACGAAAAATGAGGAGCTAATCAGAGACATTACTGTCTCAGACACAACGTACTCGGACCACAAGCTCATTGAAGTGCAAACTAACATTAATAACGGTAGTAGGCTGAAGAGAAAAACAAGCAAGAAGGGTTATTCAATAAATTCAATTTTAATAATAAGAGGATAGACTGGGAGAAAATAAACAGGGAACTTACAAACATTCAATGGGAAAATGTTCTAAGAAATATAAATCCTACACAAGGAATAGAAAAACTGACTTCTGAAGCATATGAAGTCTGTCTGAAACATGTTCCTTTGAGGAAAGCCAGAAAGAGGTCAAATGTAGAAAGAGAACGCAGACGACATTACAAAAGAAGGAAGAAATTAACGGAAATGCTTAAGCAGACACAACTCTCCATACAAAGAAGAAATAATTTAAACAGGGAGATTGAAGAAATCGAACGGAGACTGAAGCATTCCTATCAGACTGAAAAAAGGCAACTAGAACAGAAAGCATTTCAAGAAATAAAGAAAAGCTCAAAATATTTCTTCACATATGCTAAATCAAAAGCGAAAACCACTGCCAGTATTGGACCTATTCCTATTAGTGAAGGTTCATACACTGAGAATGACAAAGAAATTAGTGAAATCCTAAAAATGCAGTATGAGGACATGTTTAGCACTCCGATACTCAGCATGAAAGTGGAAAATTCGGACAATTTATTTATGAATGATACTCAAACACCTGTAAATATAACTGATATCAACACGAGTGTGGCAGATTTTGAAAGAGAAATTGACAATATGCCCATGCACTCAGCCCTGGGTCCAGACTCATGGAATTCAATATTTATAAAGAAATGCAAAGTGCCAGTAGCACAGGCACTCAGTATAGTGTGGAGGAAGAGCTTGGACACAGGGGAGATACCAGATGCGCTTAAAGCAACAGACATTGCCCCTCTACACAAGGGTGGTAGCAAAGCATTGGCAAAGAGTTATAGACCATTTGCACTAACGTCCCACATAATAAAAGTATTTGAGTGATCAGGAGTCAGGCAGGTCACTAGATTCATGGAAACCAATGACCTCCACAATCCAGGCCAACATGGATTTAGAGCAGGAAGATCATGCCTCTCACAGCTACTTGATCACTATGACAAAATCACTGAGGCATTAGAAGAAAAACATAATGCAGATGTCGTATGCACAGATTTTGCAAAGGCATTCGAAAAATGTGACCATGGAGTGATTGCACACAAAATGAGGTCAATGGGTATAACTGGTAAAGTAGGACGCTGGATACTCAATTTCCTGTCGAACAGAACACAAAGAGTAACAGTCAATCAAGTAAAATTGAGTCCGAGTGCAGTTAAAAGCTCTGTACCTCAAGGTACAGTCCTTGCACCACTGCTGTTCCTTATTCTCATATCAGATATAGACAAAAACACAAGTGACAGCTTCGTGTCATCCTTTGCAGATGATACAAAAATCAGCATGAAAATTACCTCTGCTGAAGACATTGATAAACTACAAACAGATATTAAAAAAGTTTTTGACTGGGCAGCAGAAAATAACATGATGTTTAACGGTGATAAATTCCAGGTACGGCAAAAATGAGGATCTTAATCATAATACAGGGTACAAAACACAATCGAATCTGCCCATAGTAGGAAAACAGGATGTCAAGGATTTGGGAATAATGATGTCAGATGACCTAACGTTTAGGGAGCATAACCAAGCAAGTATTGCGTCAGCCAGAAAAATGATAGGATGCATTACGAGAACCTTCAAGTCTAGAGATCCCATCACAATGGTTGTGCTCTTCAAATCACTTGTGTTGTCCCGTCTTGAGTACTGCTCAGTACTCACTTTCCCCTTCAGAGATGGAGAGATTGCTGAAATAGAGGGAATACAGAGAACATATATGGCACGCATAGACGAGATAAAGCACCTAAATTATTGGGATCATCTCAAAGCTCTCCAAATGTACTCACTAGAAAGGAGACAAGAGAGATACCAAATAATATACACATGGAAAATACTAGAGGGATGGGTCCCAAATCTGCACAGTAAAATAACAACGTACTGGAGTGAATGACATGGAAGAAAATGCAGAATAGAACCAGTGAAGAGCAGAGGTGCCATGGGCACAAACAGAGAACACTGTATGAACATCAGAGGTCCATGGTTGCTCAATGTCCTACCAGCAAGCATCAGAAATATTGCAGGAACAACCGTGGACATCTTCAAGAGGAAACTAGATTGTTTCCTTCAAGGAGTGCCGGACCAACCAGGCTGTGGTGGGTATGTGGGCCTGCGGGCCGCTCCAAGCAACAGCCTGGTGGACCAAACTCACACAAGTCAAGTCTGGCCTCGAGCCGGGCTTAAGGAGTAGAACAACTCCCAGAACCCCATCAACCAGGTATCAACCAGGACTACCACTCACTCCAAGATTTCTAAATGTGCAATAATAGTGCAAAAACCTGTACATAGTGCGTGCTAGTGTGTATATATAAAATAATGAACATTGTGATTACATAATATAATGACGTAATGGAAAACATTTGTGTGCGCATGTGTATACTCGATGTATGCAACATTTATTGAAAATAACTGTGAAGTAACATTATGTGCAACACAATTAGTGACTAATATTGCAAAGAATACAGGCCGAGACACTGTAAATAATGACGCGAAAATAAATTCGTGGCAACTCTGGCTGCTTGAATACCGCGTGCGACGCCTCTGGGATGCACCATGCATGAGCGAACATGCAAACTGTGACGTCATCACCCATCTTGTCGGCTCAATTACGTCGCCGGTAAGTACAATTGATTTTATTTTTTATTTTTCCCATGATCAGGGAACACGACTTAACAGGTTAGGAAGATTTTTTTTTTTTATGCGCCTGTGGGTGTCAAATGGTATATAGATAGCCATGCGCCATTTAAGGGTTAATACTGTTCAGTACAGTTTTATATTGTTTATATTGTATACAGGATACATACAGTATGTACTGTACACTTATTTTTCAGGCATTCACTTCACACAACAGCTAGGCTTACTACTAATTCACACGAGTTCTAATTCTACTTCACAATTGAAAATTATTTCTACAGTATATTTACACTGCACAGTATCTTTTTGTCGAGGCATAACCCTTAAGCTGCTAGGGGATCCTGAGGAGATTTATACCCCTGTGCGCAAGAAAAAAAAATTCTAAAAAATTATTTTGTCTTCTTAAAATGTTAATTTGTGTTCCCTGAGCACAGGAAAAAAAAATCGTAGGCAACATATTTTGGGAGCAATAGACCGAGGAAGTCTGGCAAAAAGTGGGTGTTGACAGAGCGGTCGTCAGAGCTGGTCAGCGTCACCCGAGCTGACAGGTGGGAGTTGCCACAAAGATATTATCGCCTAATTATTTCAATGTCTCTGATTGATTTTTCTTATTTTTTTTTCAGTAATATTATTCAATAGTGTGTATTGTGATATATTTATATAATAAAAGGGGGTGAATAAACGCTATACTCAAAAGTATGGTGTGCATATTAGTGATTCAATTATTATGTTCATAAAACAATAAACAAATAGTTTTGATGTTATTACACTCTATACACAGGTTATATATAAGTATCTGCATGTTTTGTTCACCATAACAAACCACTAAGTTGGTATCGAGAGTCAAAAAGCAACGAGGAGTGACCGCCACACACCAGCCAGCCATTCGTTGCCACTCCCTCACGAACGCCTCACTCCCCCACTTTCTCCTCCCACCATCCTGTTATATATTTTATTCACAATATACAGACATTATAAGTACTGTAACCCCGCGATTATCTGGGAATCGAACATCCGAAAAACGCCCTTATACGGCCAAAATCGTGAACGGATAAAGTTATCACAATATCCGGCCAAAATAGCCACAGGGACCGGATTAAAGCATGTTTTCTGCAGAAATTACACTATCCGGTATATAAAAACATGAGGCGGGCCATACGGTATTAATCCCGTCTGCCCGAGACTCGAGGCGCATGGTGTAGGTGGGGGTGGGGTGGGTGGGGTGGGGGTGGGGTGGGTGGGTGGTGTCGGGAGAGAGGGGAGCGTTGGGACCACCTGGGGGGATTAGGGGGGGATGGGGAGTGGCCTATACACTACAGTACAGTACTATCAATTTTAGAACAATTCATCATAGCCAAAATCAAAAGAAATACTAGTAATTATGTAATAAAAAATTCCATACAAGTTTCCTAAAAACAATTTGCACAGGCTGAAGTTTCCTTCAAAAATATATTTTTTTTTCCTCCTGGCGGCCTACGTAACGTGCCTCCTTCCTGCCACGAGTGGACCCGTCCAGGCCCGGTCAAGCCATGTGCTCTCTACCCTCGTGTTACACCACAGTGCCGCGCCATTAGTGAAATATTTTTTTAAATAACTTTTTTATTTTCATAGTAACTTTGAACATTTTTGGCCAAGACTATGTCTGGTAGCAGCATGAATCGTTCTGGAGGTGGAAAGAGGAAGAAGGTTGTCCTAACACTTAAGGACAAGCTACGTGTTATACAACTTTGTGAACATGGCCGGTCGACCTCAAGTGTTGCCAAGGAATATAATATAGGCACTAGTACTGTTTCTGATATAAGGAAACAAAAAGAGAAACTTATGCAATTCATTTCAATGTGTGAAAGTGAAGGTGCAAGCACTAGCAGAGGTTTTGTTAGAAAAACTATGAAAACTTCGACGCATGTGCAGTTGGATGAGGCTGTGTACAAGTGGTTTGCTCAGCACCGCACAGTTGGCGTGACAATTCGCGGCCCAGAAATACAAAATGCTGCAAGCAGGTTTGCTGCAAGCCTTGGAATAAAGAATTTCGAAGCGAGTGAAGGGTGGGTTACAAGGTTCAAGGGTAGGCACAATATTGTGAAGAGGAAAATTGTCGGTGAAAAACTGAGTGCAGATGAAAGCAGTGTAGAACCATTTAAACGTAAATTACGAGAATATATTGTGGCAAATAATATTTATTCGTATCAAATTTATAATGCAGATGAAACTGGGTTGTATTGGAGGAGTTTACCAGAAAAAACTCTAGCAATGAGGAGTGAGGGTTGTGTGCCAGGACGTAAGGTTTGCAAGGACAGGCTCTCAGCCATGATGTGTGCGAATGCCGACGGCACAGACAGAATCACGTGTGCAATTGTTGGCAAATCTAAGAAACCAAGAGCCTTGCAACATTGCATGGACAGACTGCCAGTGAAATATTATGACTCAAAAAATGCATGGTTTACACAGGAGATCTTTCTTTCCTGGTTTCATGACGTGTTCTGCAGGGAAGTTCGTGCCTATCAAATTAAGAAACTCAAAATAAGGCCAAGCGAAGTTCGGGCTTTACTGTTGCTTGATAATGCACCTGCCCACCCCAGAATTGACACGTTAACCTCACATGATGGCAAGATAACGTGTATGGCACTTCCTCCTAACACAACCTCTCTCATTCAGCCTATGGATCAGGGAGTTATCTGTGCTACGAAGAGGTTGTACACCAAAAAAATGCTAAACGAAGTTTTGGTGGTTTTGCCTCTTCCGGAAGATATTGAACTCGGTGTGGATAACAGGTCTAAAAAAAACCTTCAGAATTTGAAGAACTATACAATCAAGGAAGCCATCTATAACTGGGCCAAGGTATGGAGTGTAGTAAAGGAATCGACTTTGAAAAATTCCTGGAAAAAACTCCTCACGTCTACGGTCAGAAATGATGAAGAAATGGATTTTGAAGGATTTACAGATGAAATCCATGGAATGTTTAGAAATGCCGGCGAAAACTTAGAAAGACAGGATGTGGTTGATTGGCTTGAACAAGATGCCAATGATCCAGGATATGGTGTGATGAGTGAAGACGAGATTCTACAGTCTGTTACTGGTGAGGTGGACGAAGAGGATGAAGAAGGCAGTGAAGAACCAACACCAATGACCACGAAATACAGTACACTCATGACGTATGTTGATGGATTAATAAATTTTTCATCAAATTGTGCTCATCCAGAGGTTGGAAACATGTATCCGTACCTTAGGCGAACAAAAGAGCTGATCATACCAGTGAACACAGAAGGCAAGCAACACTTGATTCATATATGGTACGAAAATCAAACCAAGCGCCTTCAACAAGTGAGGCGGCACGCGCAACCCAAGCGCCTTCAACAAGTGAGGCTGCACGCGCAACCCAAGAGCCTTCAACAAGTGAGGCGGCACACGCAACCCAAGTGCCTTCAACCAGTGAGGCATCCTCAGCAGACAGTGAGAACTAACTTTGCCTAATGAACTGTACAGTGATTTTAAGTGTTAATTTTAGTGTTGTGTTACTATAAGTTACGTAAATTGTCAAGAATTTTTAACTTCAAGATGAGTCATCAATCAAGAAGACGAACAACAAAAAGGTAAGTTGAGGTTTCTAGTTGAATATTTAATAATTATATGTGGCATGTCTATTCAAATTATGTTATTTGTAGTATAAAATAGTTGGAAATGGTTAGTTTTGGACTCGTAGGTGAAAAAGTACCATTATCCGAAAAACGTGCTAATCCGGCTGGGGGTCCTTCCCATATAGTCCGGATGATCGAGTGGAGACAGTATCTACATGTTTTGTTCACCACAACTGTACAACTAAGCTGATATAGTTAGTTCAGGCAATAAGAGTCGTCGCTACACACAGTCAGCTGGCGCCTTCCTCACTCATTCAAGGTCACACGCACTAAACTTTCTCTTCAACAACACTGTTTGCAGTGTTATTACACTAAACAGTATACACATATTATATATAAATAACAACATGTTGTATGCACCATAACTGTACACCTAAGTTTGTAGGGTGCCCAAAGAGCATAGTGGCCACCCTCTACATAGCCAGGCAAATCATGCAGACGAGGTCGTCACCGTCACCCAAATGGCTCCTCCCAACATAATCCTTTTGCTGTTATTACACTAATACACACACATTATATGTAAGTATCTACATTTGTGTTCACCATAGAGAACCACTGAGCTGGTATGGTGAGTAAGTAATTATCAAAAAGAAGGCACTAAACCGGGAAGGTTATGTAGCACCATCAAATGTACGGGATAATCAGAGGGCGCTAAATATCACCAAGGATGACAATACGAGAACAGAAACGCATAAGGCAAACGATATCAAAAGTATCTGAGTCACCAAAAATACTATCAAGAGACAAGCGACCTTGGGGGACGGTCGGAAAACAAGACACACGCTCGTCCCGGAAGTCAGGACATTCAACAAGGATATGCACGACCGTAAGAGGGACAATGCAATTAGGACAATAAGGAGCACGGCGGCGCTCCATTAACCCTTAAACTGCGCATGGCGTATATATATGCCCTGAGTAACATGTCCCACGGTGCGCATGGCGTATATATATGCCATAGGGTGCCAGGCCCAATTCAAATGGCCCGCAGCTACATGGGATTCACATTAGCTTCCTCAGGGCTCTTGTAAACAGATGCCATTTAAAAAAAAAAAATTGTGGGCAATATTCTTAGGTGTGAGAGGCACAATACTGTTGGAGTAACCAAGGCTGGCGCACGCAGCATGAGTGAACAGCATTGCTGTTCAGCTTGTGACCACAGCATCACCGAAAAATGTCAAAATAAATATATAATTGTTATTATTTAGCCATGACAATATTACAGATGACCCCTGACTGTGATATAAATAACCAAACCCGCTCTCACACAAGACAGCACATATATGACTTAATGCTTAAAGTCAATATGTTGAATATGAATTAGTACATAGGTGATATATTCCCAGTTACCTTTTTTTCCAAGGCCCAAACTCTTCCTCACGTACCAATTTACGTCTCACAGTACCCGTCCATCAACCTAGATAGCAGAATAGTCGTGATTGGTTCAATTATAATGAAAATTGTAGTTTTCAGGTCCCACATGGGTTGTGAAATTTACCTACTATTGTCCATGCTCTTAAAATATTACAGATCAGCTACATCCAAGGCTCGTAGTTTTATTTTGAGAAATATTAATTGTTCTTAGTAAATTATAATAAGCACTAAAAATTATTACATAGAATAACAGTCCGCACCAATCAATATTATATACCATAGTTTGTGCTTTACAAATCTTTAAAGAATGTTTTGTAGGAACGCTAACAGAAAACGGTGTTCCGTTGGAATGTCTATGGGGTAAACTACTGCAAACAGGATCGTATTGTGTCTACTATACCAAATATAGCATGGGTATATTGTCCACTACCACCTGTTAGGTGGGTAGGGGGTCCAATACCACCCACAGGATGGGTATGGGGGTCACATCCACCCACAGGATGGGTATGGGGATGATCACATCCACCCACAGGAAGGGTATGGGGTCCAATACCACCCACAGGATGAGTATGGCGTCCACTACAACCCACAGGATGGGTATGGGGCTTCAACCACCCATAGAATGGGTATGGGGTCCAATAACACCCACTGGATGAGTATGGCGTCCATTGCCGCCCACAGGATGAGTATAGGGTCCAGTATCGCCCACAGGATTAGTATATAGGGTCCACTGCCGCCCACAGGGTCGGTAGGGAGTCCACTACCGCCGACAGGGTTAGTAGGAGGTCCACTACCGCCCACAGGGTCGGTAGGGGGTCCACTGCCGCCCACAGGGTTGGTAGGGGGTCCACTGCCACCCACAGGGTCGGTAGGGGGTCCACTACCGCCCACAGGATTGGTAGGGGGTCCACTGCCGCCTCAGGGTCGGTAGGGAGTCCACTGCCGCCCCACAGGGTCGGTAGGGGGTCCACTGCCGCCCACAGGGTCGGTATGGGTCCACTGCCGCCCACAGGGTCGGTAGGGGGGTCCACTACCGCCCACAGGGTCAGTAGGGGGTCCACTGCCGTCCACAGGGTCGGTAGGGGTCCACTACCGCCCACAGGGTCGGTAGGGCGTCCAAAGGGTCGGTAGGGGTCCCACTGCCGCCCACATTGTCGGTAGGTGGTCCACTACTGCCCACAGGGTCGGTATGGGGTCCACTGCCGTCCACAGGGTCGTTAGGGGGTCCACTGCCGCCCACAGGGTCGGTAGGTCTTCCGAACCAACATTGAAACAGACCCAACTATGGGATGGGTTAACCCAAGTATTGCGTTTCCAAAAGGGTCGCCCATGTTGGAAAAGACGAATGCCGAAAGAATATTGTTGAAAACATCTTGATGACTTATTAAACAAAAATTAATTATTAGTTAGTAGAAAGACAAAAAACGCGATCTATCTGTAAAACCTCTACCAGACAAATATTTTAAGTAAAACCGAAGATATTTGTAGTTTTATAGAAGGGGCAGTTTTCATCGCTCGTCGAGCTCAAAAACCACAGCATTCATCTCAGAACCATGCCTATTTCACGCAGATTCCTTAATAAACGTAAGAATTTTATATGTCACAAGAAAGATAAAAATATAAGCTTCATTCTAAATACCTTACCATTGGCATATTTAAATTTAAAGTGAAGATACATGTACTTTTATAATATCCAAGCTCCGACCCCGGACAGATCGATCGACTAAGTAACTCTCTCTCAGAACAATGTTTATTTCACGTGAATTCGTTAATAAACATAAATGTTTTATATGTCTCAAGAAAGGCAGACACATAAGCTTCACTTTAAACACTTTACCAAAGACATATTTAAAGTTCTAATGAAGATACATGTATTTTAAAAATTACGGACCTTTCACCCCGTACAGACTGAACGACAGAGCAACTCTCTCTCAGATCAATGTTTCACGTAAATTCATTAACACTTTCGCGCGCCAGGCGAAGGTAAAAAAACAAGCGGTATGTGCGCGCAGCGTTTTTGTCGCTTAAGCGTAAAAACAAAAATGTGTATACTCTTTTTACTCTCCTGACCTTAGTTCTCGAGCTACATATTTCATTTTGGTACCAACGTGTTCGCAATAAAATTCTCTACAAGAACATCAGTAAAAAAAGTCACGAAACGTATAGGGATACCAGCACCAAATAAATAACTACGAAGATGACTCGCCGTGAGCACCCAACAGCAACAAAATGTTTTTACTCTTGGGATTGTTATCACCTCCATACTTGTCCTACAGCGTTAATTTTGGTATCAATGGACTCGCAATGAAATTCCCAACACAGTGATATGAATATAAACGTAGAATAATGGTCGCGGCCCACCCGCAAGAGTGTGGGAAGTGGTGAAATTGTTACCCGGTATCGGTTGATGGGACGACACATGTGCGATACGGCGCTTTGAAAGTTTATACTTATTTCACTGTCCTGACATTATTATTCTATGTACGTCATTCATTTTTGTGTCAATGTGTTCGCAATAGAATGTTCTATGAGCCCGTAGGTAAAAAAGATCAACAAAGCGTAAGATAGAATAGCGCCAAATATAAAGCAATGCTGGAACATATCAGTGAGCGTCAAACACACACGAAATGTTTTTACTTTTGTTATGTTTGTCAAGTTTATACTTGTTGCATACAGTTATTTTTGGTTGTACATTGATCGGAATAAAATTCCCTAAACAGACATATGCATATAATACATGATATGGGGGAAGCATTACCAGTATAAACGGCTAAAGTCACCCATCTGCAACCCGTTTGGGACAATCATGCAGACACACGCTACACCCAAAAAAAAATCTTTGAAGGTTCGAGTCTACTTATGGCAGTTTATGTGATACAGTGTTCATTCTGGTATCAAAATACTCGTTTCAGTTTGTAGTTCATGCGATTTTCAGAATCAACTGAATCGCTGGAGGTTCAACATTTGAGTCAGAGTCATCTGACAAAACCGTCTCGTCAAATGACAGTGTGCCAGACATCTCAGGTTCTGATTCGGTTGCTGCTTCAGCTTGAGGTGTTGAAGTGAACAAGGGCCGCCTCACACCAGATGGTCCAGGAGTTTGCATGGCGTCAGCATAGGCAGGACCTGTGTCATCATTTATGTCTGGAGCGTGCCGCAAGTGTTGAGATACTGTTGCTTGTTGAGGCCAATCTTCCGGGTCCCAGCACAATAGGGCCCAATTTGCCACCTCGTGGAATTGTAGCAATGTTAGCTTTTTTTGATCAGTTGTGTTGTATTTGTACAAAACAAAGGCATTATGCAAAGCCATTTGCAGGAAATAAAACGTTATCTTTTAGGTCCACTTTTGAGTTTTCCGGGTAAAATGGTAATACCATTTGATCGAAGTGGTTCACACCTTTCATGAACTTATTGTACCATGCAGCCTAGAGGTGAGAAAGAGAGCCTCATGGCGTGCAGTTTGAAACAAACCCAAAGTAAATCGGATTAAAATTGAATTTTATACAAATATTTTTTTCAGGACATCATTTTATGTCCACATCGCGGAAGCGGGTAGGCGAAACAGGACTCCAGGCGGAGTCCTGATCTGCACAAAGTGTTAATGAACACAAATGTTATATATGTCTTAAGCAAGATAGAAATATGAGCTTCATTTTAAATACAATACAATAGACATATTTATAGCTCAAGTGAAGATACATATGTTTTTATAGAAGTGCTCAATAGCTTGTTGGGCATGGAGTGCAGACGCCTACGCACTTGCCGATATATTGTATAATTAGCAAAGATACGCTAATAAAGCCTAAAATCTTGTATGCCTCCAGAAAGACCGAGATATGAACGCTATTATGATTGCACCAAATGAAATATATCATGTTCGAGGACAAAGATATATCAAATTTAAATTAAGTTTCGACTCTTGCTCGGGCGAGAGAGATGGGGCGACTCTCGCCCCATCTATTGGAGATTCTGTCCACTAAAGACCTAAAGCTACTCAATCCCTCCTAGCATTATTTAAGTAATGAAGTAATATGGTATATTTATTCACTATAATGTGGGTGCTGAATGCAGAACATGAGAAAACATATATTTACTCCAAACTAATATAATTTCATCATGAAATAAGTAAATAAGTAGCATCAAAGGAAGTCGACGGTCCAAGCGTCAATGTTGTGGAGCGACTTATCCAAGATATATCGTTGTTTGGAAAGTGTTTGTTGGCATATCCAGTTGTCGCACTTCTCTGCACAAATTATCACAAATTTAAATTATAATGTTAACAAGTAGAATACGTATTTTTAATAAAATCTAACATAACTAGCCAGAAAACATTTAACATTTATTAAAAAATATATGTTTGAAAGTTAAATCGACTTCATAGGACAATAGTTTTGTTATATACACTCGTTATTCATTGACATGCGTTCGCTACTTAAACTACCATGTACTGTACTTATGTAAAATCTCCCATGTCTCTTCGCTCATCTCACCGAACCCTACAGGCTCTGAAATATATTGTTTAATTAATTGAGATTCACAAATAAAGCTTATAATTGTATATGTTATCAAAAAGGCAGAGCTTAGTTTAGTTCATTTATTATGCACCCCATACCCATCCTATGGGCGATAGTGGAGTGTTATAGAGGCACATAATGGGCTTAGGGACTGAGCCCCACAATTCATATAGCCAAGCAAGTTATAATCTTGATAAGCTAGTTACAAAAGTCAATGCACATTGTCACATCAACAATGGGCTCGAGACCGACCACAAGTACAGTTTATAATTTAAGCAACTGACATCATTTGTGACACTAGCCCTCCATATATGTTTATCCTACACATAACCCCCTCTCCCCCATCCAATGGGCAGCAGTGGATAGGTTACAATCAAGTCGTTTTTTGCGTTTTATTCAGAGATTAGATCTTATTGGGCGAGGAAAGATATTCATATTTTAAAGAAGGCTTCTTGGCTGATGCTCTCCATTGATGGAAAATATACAACCTTTTGCAAATCAATGTTAGTTTGATCTAGATATTGTAATTAACGAAAGTATTTTTGTCATCAGAAAGGTAGAAATGTAGGCAACATTTAAAATCCTTTGTCATAAATATAACTGAAGTGAAAACGAAGATATATGCGTTTTGATAGTTACTTGATGGCTAGATCGGAGAGTGTGAAGCCCTGCACACCAGCCAATAAATTGTATAGTTTCCATATATTTTAATTAATCTTAAAAATCTATATGTCAGAAGAAAGGAAGATGTAGCCGTTAATGTGACAACATTTAAAAATATATATCTCTTAAGTTAAATAAATAATACCACCTTATCGCCGGTGTCTGGACACATGAAAACTACCTAGGTGTCAGTATCCAGCCAGGTGGGGATCACAGGCTGCACAATACTGATAAATTATGTAATGCAATACTTGTGGTCGATCTCGAACCCATTTATGATGTGACGACTTATAGTGAATTTTGTAACTAGCTCATCAAGATTGTAACTTGCTTAGCTAAATGAATTGTGGGGTTCGGTCCATTAATTTTCTTTCTTTATTATGCACCCCATAATACCCATCCCGTGGGCGGTGGTGTAAAGGATTACAGAGGCACATAATTGGTTCAGGAACTGAACCCTCTAGTTCGTTTAGCTAAGCAAATAACAATCTTTTGACGCTAGTTACAAAATTACTAATGTACACATACTTATGCATACATGTACATATACATACGTATACATATATACATACACATACATATTTAATCACCCACACAAATACACACATCAGTAATCTTTTATGTCACAAGTGATTCAACAAGAGGCTCACAACAGTCACTATACAAGGCACTTTGCATCTATGAGGAGTCGCACAGTTACTAGTCTTGCTCCACACCCACCCAACTGGGCGGCAGCTTTACAGTCATATGCATGCATAACTTAAATTAAGCAAATTTTGGATACTTCGCTTAGATTTCGGGCAGCACATCAATATGAATGAAGTACTTACACATTTCTGGGACACTATTGATGGTGTTATCTCTAAATTCCGCGATTTTTTTCACATTCCATCATATAATGACGCAAAGTATGCGAATAGTTCTGCTGACAGAGTTTACATTTAGTCAAATCTACTTCAGCAGATGTTACAAATTCCTAGAGGTACTTGTAGCCGAGCCTAAGCCTAGCAGTGGTAACATCTAGAAGTCTGCTAGCATTATTGGATGACCCATAGACATGCAGTACCTCCTGCATAATAGAATGATGATAGATGGGTAACTGCTGTGAATTTCACTTTGCCTCAAGTCTCCTAAATTTAATTGATGTTCCTGGGATATTACAACCCGTCCTCGACTTAAGTCCATTACATCCAGCGGTCGACCCCACAGACGCATCCATAAATTTTAACATGCTGTTCATTCAAAACGGGAATTTTCTCAAGTATAAATTAATATTATAATATATTAGCATATTGTGCATATATAGGCATAGGCATAGGTTAGGTTAGGTGTTTAGGTTCTGTTGGCGATTATTTGTATTTGTAGTACATGGGTGAAGCATTTATAGCGTTGTGATTCGAACAAAATTCGTCAGTGAAACACTTGTTCCGGATATGTTCGAACATCAGCAGTTGTGAGTCGTGTGTAAACCGCTTTTCATTCATAAACAGGGGGGTTTGGCGGGTGCATGGAATCACTTTTGGATCTTTGTTTGGAGGACGGGCTGGATATTACTGCCCTCAGGCTGCTGAAAGGCAGTCCAAGTTGGTAATCAATTCCCTCTTTACAAGCAAAAGTCTTGCCCAACTCATCAGTTTTATCATGCATTCGGAGACCAATATGGGAAGGAATCCACAGGAGACAGACTCTTGACTCCATCATTGATTATTTCATTATATCTGTGTCTAGCTTCAGAGATAAGCACGTCAGTCCCTCAGCCCATTATGTGCCTCTGTAACCCTTTCCACTACCACCCACAAGATGGGTATGGGGTGCATAATAAATGAACTAAACTAACAGAGATGAGTTGATAAACATTAATGTTTTATATTTTATTAAAAATACTGATATAAACTTTGTTTTCAAACGTTGAATGTAACAATATTTCAAATATAAGAACCAAGATATATTTATGATTTAACGATTTCCTATAAAGTTGCAATATTACCCTAATTGCACTCTATCATCATATGACGCAGGATCGATGTCTAAGTGAATTATGGCTGACACAGTCAGCTTATATGTCAGCCACAAGCAAGTAATTTTCAAAAGAAGGTGCCAAACTGGGGAATGTCATCTACAAGTACAGCTCTTAACATAAGTATAAGCCTTATATATCACGAGAAATTCAGAAACATAAAATATACTTTAAAAATTTTGTCATATATTGTATATATTTTAACCCTTAAAGTGCGCATCACGTCATATGACGTGCTGGACGTTGTACCAGTAAACTGCGCATCACGTCATATGATGTGTTGGAGTACTACGCAAAATTTAAACAGCCCGCGGATACACGGGGTTCACCACACCTTCATCAGGGCTCTTGTAAACAGATGCCATTTTAAAAAAAATCGTGGGCCAAACTCCCAGGTGTTATTGGCCTCAGTATTAAGTGAGCAACCAAGCCTGACGCACGCAGCATGAGCTAACAGCACTGCTGTTCAGCTTGTGACCACAGCATCGTCTAAAAATGCCAAATTATACTTGTTCATGCTATTATGTAGCGATGATATTATTACAGAAGACCCCTGACTGTGATAAAACTGACCAGGGTTCTGATAATAGCAGGATTGTGGTGATATTTAGCGCTGTGCGCCATGGAAGGAGGTGTAATGCTGTAGGAGGGAGGGTGGTGGCGATGTCTTTTGACTGTGTGTGGCCACCTTTTATTGACTGCACTCAGCATACCAGCTTAGTGGTTCGCTATGGTGAACACAAATGTAGATACTTATATATAACGTGTGTATAGAGGGTATAAACAGCAAGAGAAGGTTTGGAGCCGCCATTTTGGTGAGAGCGGAGGCGTCGTCTGCACGACGCCACCGTGCAGACGACGGTGTTGTTTACTGGTTACCACGATGGTCTTTGGGCACCATACCAGTTTATTTGTACAAGTATGATGAATAAAACAGGTAGATATTTATATATAATGTGTGTATATAGCGTAATAACACCACACAGTATTGTTGGAGGAGAAATATTAGTGCGTCTGACCTTGAGGGCAGCCGCCGATCAGCTGACTGGGGTCCATAGAATTACCCAAATCGACCCAAATCGACCCAAAACTACACAAATCGTCCTAGCATTACGTAAGTAATGAAGAAATATGGTATATTTACTTACTATAATGTTGGTGCTACACGTAGAACATGATCAAACCTATTTTTACTCTGAAATAATCTAATTTCATAACGAAATGAGACGTAAATATGTGAGAGGTGACGCCATAGGAAGTCGACGGTCCAAGCGACAATTGTGTGGAGCGACTTATCCAAGATATATGGTCGCCTGGAGTGTGTTTGCTGCCATATCAGCCTCCTGTACACAGTGATCCAGTCGTCGTATTTCATGGCTCAAATTGTCGCAAATTTAATTGGTAATATTAACAAGTAGAATGTGTATTTATAATAATATTTTTCATAAACAGCCACAAAATATTTAATATTTATTAAAAAAAAAGTGTCTGGAAGTTAAATCAATTCCACATGACAATAAATTTGTTATATAGATACTAGCGTTATTCGTTGGTATGCGTTCGCTATTTAAACTACTCCAGTCCTTTTCGTTCATAGAACACCGAACCCTACACGCTCTCTGATATATTGCTTAATTAACAAATATTCACAAATAAAGATTATATTTATATATGTTATCAGAAAGGCAGATATAAAATAGTTTGTGTTAATGCATCACAGAGATTATACCTTATTAGAGAGGAAAAATATTCATATTTTAAACAAGGCTTCTTGGCCGACGCTCTCCCTTTCGATGGGAACTATGACCTTTTGAAAATCAATGTTAATTGAATCTATATATTGTAAAAAACGAAGTTTTTTATGTCATCAGAAAGACATATAAGCTGCATGTTAATACTTTGGTATAAATATAACTGAAGTGAAAGTGAAGATATATGCCTTTTTATAGTTACTTGATGGCTCGCTCAGGGAGTGTGAAGGCCTGCACACAAGCCAATCAATTTTATAATTAATGTACATATATGCAAAGTAACGTCAAAGGTTTTTATTTCAGAATAAAGACAGATGTAGACGATAATGTAAATACATTTCAAGGAAAACATATCTTAAATGAAAGCAAAGATATGGTCAAATAAATAGGCAATACCACACCATCGCCAGTGTCCGGACACATGAATATTCGCATTAGGTAGGTGAAAGGAAATGTACCCAACCATTTCCATTTACGCGACCAGTTTCCGTTCTTATGTTCTTACTTACATTTATTGAAATTTATCATCATCATCATTTACAGAAATAAATTAACATAAAAATGTAGTAATTTTAATACACAAAACAGAAGTAGATATGTATGTAAATTATGACGCAGGATAGGATCACTATTGCAGAACTATTCGCATACTTTGCGTCATTATATACAGTACTGGAATTTAAAAAAAATCGCGGAATTCAGAGATAACACCATCATTGGTGTCCAAGAAAAGTGTAAGTACTTCATTTATAATGATGTGCTGCCCGAAATCTTAGCGAAGTATCTAAAATTTGCTTACTGGTAAGTAATTCATGCAAATGATTGTAAAGCCGTCGCCCAGTTGGGTGGATGTGGAGCACATGACTGTTAAGCTGCCGCCCAGTTGGTTGGGTGTGGAGCACATGACTGTAAAGCTGCCGCCCAGTTGGGTGGGTGTGGAGCACATGACTGTTAAGCTGCCGCCCAGTTGGGTGGGTGTGGAGCACATGACTGTAAAGCTGCTGCCCATTTGGGTGGGTGTGGAGCACATGACTGTTAAGCTGCCGCCCAGTTGGGTGGGTGTGGAGCACATGACTGTTAAGCTGCCGCCCAGTTGGGTGGGTGTGTAGCACATGACTATAAAGCTGCTGCCCAGTTGGGTGGGTGTGGAGCACATGACTGTAAAGCTGCCGCCCATTTGGGTGGGTGTGGAGCACATGACTGTTAAGCTGCCGCCCAGTTGGGTGGGTGTGGAGCACATGACTGTTAAGCTGCCGCCCAGTTGGGTGGGTGTGGAGCACATGACTATAAAGCTGCCGCCCAGTTGGGTGGGTGTGGAGCACATGACTGTTAAGCTGCCGCCCAGTTGGGTGGGTGTGGAGCACATGACTGTTAAGCTACCGCCCAGTTGGGTGGGTGTGGAGCACATGACTGTTAAGCTGCCGCCCAGTTGGGTGGGTGTGGAGCACATGACTGTTAAGCTGCCGCCCAGTTGGGTGGGTGTGGAGCACATGACTGTAAAGCTGCCGCCCAGTTGGGTGGGTGTGGAGCACATGACTGTAAAGCTGCCGCCCAGTTGGGTGGGTGTGGAGCACATGACTGTTAAGCTGCCGCCCAGTTGGGTGGGTGTAGAGCAAGACTAGTAATTGGACAACTCACCATAGATGTAAAGTGCCTAGTATAGTGACTTGTGAGCCTCTTGTTGAATCACTTGTGATACAAAGATTATTGATGTGTGTATTTGTGTGGGTGATTGAATATGTATGTGAATGTATATGTATGTATATGTATATATGCAATTGACGATCACAAAACAATAATCATTTGTATGCGGAAAATTCCATATTTCATATCTGTGGATTTACCGCATATGTATATATATGTACATGTATGTATGATTATGTGTACATGTATATATAACATTAATAAGAAGAAATGAAGATGAAGAAATGATAAAAAGAATGGCAATAGTGGATAGTAGTAACACACTTAAGAATTATTCAGTAATAAATACAAACTCGTCCTTCACCTATGGTAAAGGAAAGTCAACTTGGAAGGATTCAATTTACATGAGATTAAGATTAGGATACAAATATATCTGGCAATACGGAGTTGATGTCAGTGAAAAAGATAAGGATTGTAAATTATGCAGTATGCCGCACGCCCACACCTTAGAACATTATGTATTAGTGTGTCAACTTATTGATAACTATAGAAATAAGGAAATAAGTAATGTACCACATCAAATTGTTTGTGTGATAATGGTATGATAGACAGTATACTTAGGAGCTACAAAAATTTTGCCCCAAGAGTGTAACAATTAGATGTTGTACTTACTATATTAACCTGCAATGTTAAATGGGATTCTTGTAATGTTAATTGTCTATTTGTACTTACTGAATTTGTGCGCCCCTTGAGGGACTTGCAGTAGAGGAAGTAGAAATTGCCTAAGTTACTCTATCCCTTTGAAATGTATTTTTTTCTTGTCTCAATAAACATACTTGAACTTGAACTGTAACTATTTGTGGCTTCCTGACCATAAAGTTACCGCCGCAGAGGGTAAGAGACCGGATGTACCCCATATACAAGCCGCACTAGCTATTAGTTCATAAAAGCTGACAACTTACCCAGATAAACATTACTTCCTAAT